>NC_085137.1:40088300-40138300 GCF_035046485.1 Aedes albopictus
ATGGACGCTTTCTGCCAACTGGTGTTGGAATTTTGTCGCACCGTATATCTGTAACTTTTGATGTAGTGAACAGAATTCAATCAATTTAATACAAATCAGAATTCTGGCCATTCCATGTCGGCTGTCAAAATTTTAGCCTAATCTGTTTATTAGAAACCGAGTACCATATCGTCAAACTTGGTCATTTTGTATGAAATAGCACCGGTGGTCTTATTGTTTTGTCCGACACTGTATATCCGTTCAACAAAAATCCAATTCATGGCACAAGCAATCAATTAACTGGCTTCTGTTTTGTTTGATATTCTTTAATATTATCACTAGCAGCTCAAGTTTGTTTGTATACGTATTAGACTGGGTCAACAAAGTCGATTTTTCGGAACAAAGCTTTTTCGATTCATTTTAGAGCAACTGTGCAAAATTTGGGAGCGATTGGTTTACATCCCCGTATTCCGCATTGCGATTGAAATTTGTATGGAATTTAGTATTGGAAAACGTGCTTTTTTTGCATTTTTCTCATAAATTGAAATTTTTCGTTTAAAACGATCTAACTAATGACGATCTAACTAATGAAGTATTGCTTATCCAGAGAAATCATCCAACCTGGCGGAGTAAAGAAGACAAACTGTTGCGCACTTCAAAAAGTATGCATACAACCTTGCAACAAAAATAAATAGTTGAAAATATAAATTATATTTAATGGCGTTCAGCTGCATACAAAAGTGCTAAAACTACACCTAATCTAGTTTAAAAATAACTTACATGTTGTGGCAGCAATTGTAATTACATAAACCATAAATGAAACAATTGTCATTATTTTTGAATTTTATGGCAACCAAGTGAGTGAGAGCTTTTTAGCGTGGACCGAGCACTTTTGACGTTTGCGGAACGACTGCAGCGGTCGAAACCACCGCAACCCCGTTGGATTTTTTTTTCTATTTTACCGCAATATAGCCTAGGATATGTCGAAAAGCTTTGCCGAAGACCGCAAAGTGATCCGACACTTGTGAAAAAAGTTATAACGCACAGATTGTCCGGTGGTGCTAAACATTTAACATGTAAAGGAATAACATCAACAATAAAATCTCAATTGTTGGCCTAAGTTATCAGGCGAATAACTTTTTCCGCAAGCGTCGGATCATTTTGCGGTCTTCGGCAAAGTTTTTCGGCATATCCTAGGCTGTACTTTGACGTAATTAGGTACATGGTATTAGACAAAAGAATTCAACTTATGAGTAAAATGTAAAAAATACGTTTTCCCATACTAACTTCCACACAAATTTCAATCGCAATGCGGAATACGGGGACGCAACCAATCGCTCCCAAATTTTGCACAGTTGTTTTGGACGCTAATATAGATTGAAAAAGCTTTGTTGATACGTTGATACGATCAAATTTAAAGTTTCTCCATACAACGTTGACCCACTCTAGTGGTTATAATAGCAAATCCAGAGATTATCCATCACTAGCTGTCCCGGCAAACTTTGTCTTGCCAAGCTGTGTTAGTTTGACAACTTTTGTGGGCATTGCTGCACTGTCGTTCTAAAAGCATATCTGTCCCATGTTGATTTTCAGCATTTTTCACTTTTTTCCTCCTATTAGTATACTAATTATATATAATTATATATAATTGTATGTGTACTTTTATGTAAACTTGTAAAAGTCCTTAGTTTGTTCTGAATTTTCGAAAACAAATACAAAGCCATATTGTGCCATTGTTGCATTTCCAATCATATCTGTCCCACTACAAGAAATATAGTCAAAAACTGCGAAAAGTAAGCGTAGAAATTTCAAAATTGCGTTGTGTTTCACAGCATAACTGTCCCGCTGGGAAGTCGTTATTCAAAAATGAAATGTTTTTGTTTGCGTTAAAAAAGGAAACTTCACTGATTCCACTTCAGATATAAGGCATTTTATGAGACATTTCATATCAGCTGTTTTTTGAATGTTTACCAGTTTTGAAGTTCAACCGATGGACCCATTCATTTACATTTTCGCTAGCATAACATGTGATACAGGCCCATCCAACAAACGGGGTTCATTTATCTGCAAAAATGCGTCAATCCGCCCACTATAGGGTGTCCCAGAAAGTATGGGTACAACTTTGTATAGCGAAAATACAATTATTTTCTCAACAAATAACCATTTTTATATTTTTGTATTTTTATTCAAGGTTGTTTAATTGATACCTGTAAAGAGTTTATACATTAAAAAGGATTTTTGTATGCAGAATGTTTAAAATGGAAAAACATCTTGCAAAACTTCTGCACAATCTACTTTTTTACGGATTTACCAAATATCCAAATTTGAAACATTTTTTTCGAATTTTTTTCACATGATATATTCGAAAACATGTTTCCTCAGATGGTTGATTGAAATTTTTTATAAAAATATGTTTTGCCTGTGCGTACGGGTATTTCAAAATTTTGAGAAAACTGGAAAATTCGCCTTTTCTATTTCTGGGTAAGACATGATCACAGACATTCGAGTTTTTAAACATGTTTTAACGAGAATAAAAATAATTCAATCTACACTTTATAAAGCTGGAGCATTTATTTTACTAATAGTGAAATTAAAATGTGTTTTTTTGCATGTTGTGATATATATTCAGAAGCTTGTTTTCATCTATTAGAAAAACGAATTTTCAAAAATATCGATTTTAGTGTTTAAATTCATTTTTCAGGTTCAAAAGTATATGCTTTCGATTCAAACAAAGGGTTGTATAATAGATACGCATGTAGAAATACACGGAAATATTTTTTGAAATTTTTATCGAGCTTAGTTTCATGCGTAGGAAACAATTTATTAAGCGATGTTATTGAAAAATATAGCAATTTGTGCAGAAGCTTTAAAAGGTCTTTTAGGGAATGTTATACCGCTTTCAAACGAAGTGTTAAATGCAAATTTTAATGATTGGCATTTGATGTTAAAATATTAAGGCAGGATATGTGTGAAAATAAGGTTTGTTTATGCATCCATTCCCAAATGGCAGAGCTGCAAAGTTGTGCCCATACTTTCTGGGACACCCTATATAATCAATATCCGTAGACCGTGGGGATCTTTTTTCATCTGCTAGTGTGATCATGCAGCTCGGGGGATTGATACATGCCACATTAGAAACCGAAAAATCTCTGCCAGCAAAAATCTGATTGGCGCTCATCACATGTTATGCTACTTTTCGTGAAAACAAAAACATCAAATGTAAACAATAACAATGAGCGGCCCACCGGTAGATTGTCTCGTAAAATAGCTTATAATCCATTTTAATAGAAATACGGCTGCGTGTACCATGAGCCTCTGCACGAATCTGGCGTACTGCTCACTCCAACAGAAAACTTGAAAACAGTTCGCACAGTAAAAGTCAAATGTGACTTTTACTGTGCGCGCTGTTTTCAAATTTTCTGTGGGAGTGAGCAGGACAGGGCAAATTCGTGCAGAGGCTCATTGTGGTACTGTAGTTGTTGGTCAATTAGAAAAATACGTTATTAACTTTAATCGCATTTTTCTCAGTTGCACATTTTCGAACATGGTATATATGCTTAGAACGGCAGTGCACCGCACTCTAGATTGGTTTCATTTCGCTTGTGTTTATTTCCTTCCTAGCTCATGAAAAATAAGTACTTTTTTTACTTTTCTAGTTGATTTTCGTAACTTTTTGTACATATAAACACAGCCACCATGAATACGAACCGAACCGTGCAAGAATCACGCTGATCGGTTCATTCGTTCTTGACTCTTGTTGCCTCAAAGAAACTTCAAACTCATTTTTATATACACTCTTAAAAAATTAGGAATTTACTCGTGACGTAAACCATCAACGTATGTAAACATTTCCTGACTGAATGGCTATTTTGACACAATTTTACATCCATCATGTAAGTTCGAGTTGGTTGCACAAGATGTCAACAAACCTATCTGATCAGATAGGTAGAAACAGTTTTACATTTATCGTTTGTCTCGCAACTCGGTGATATAGCCGGGAGGTATAGTACGTGCCTCTCAATCAGCGTACCAGAGTTCGAATCCAGTTCATTATTTTACTTACATATGTTTTATCTCTCGCTTCGGCTCTAGCGATTGCTAGCTCGACTTTATTTGTGATAGAAGACGTAAATTTGTGTCAAACGGGCCGCTCCTTTTATGTGCATTCAAGTGAACTTAAATTTACATGATTTTTTCTAAGAGTGTAGATAGATAGATAGATAGATAGATGGATAGATAAAGATAAACTAATGTTTTATGCTTCATTGTTGCTGAAAAGCACCACTGCAAGTCGAAGAAATGCGAATATCGACCTTGTTCATAGAAATATTTTCTCTGAAGACACCAAGTGTGGATCTCGACATCTCGACGAGCTAGAGGTTTATATATTCCGGAATATATTCCGTGTATTTTCAGTCCTGCCCCAGTGTGCGTTGTATGGGAAATCGAAAATTTTTGATCAACCCCGGACAAAGTATTTCCCCTTTTCTTCTTCTTCTTTGTGGCTCTACATCCCCACTGGGACTTGACCTGCCTCGCTTCAACTTAGTGTTCTTTGAGCACTTCCACAGTTATTAATTGAAGGGCTTACTTTGCCTGCCATTGCATGAATTTGTATATTGTGAGGCAAGCACAATGATACACTATGTCCAGGGAGTCGAGCAAATTTTGTAGCAGCCAGGAAATTTGTACATAATTTTTGTGTATATTGTAATGTAAATTTTGTAAATATTATATAAATGTCTGTCGATAATCAGACTATGCAATCTCAATCAATGTTGAGCGTAAATAAGTTTAAATGAATAGAATTCCCTTAGCGTAGGCAATCGTAGGTTGCGAACATTTTGCTGAATCTCTCCTGAGGCGGGCTCACGTTTGTCTTCGAAAGGTTGGAAAGGGACAGCAACACGACCATTGTATCGAGTTATCCTTCGTGACTTGCGATCACGAAAGTGTACGATGAGTTTTCGGGAAATGAAGAATTTCCGGTTCGTCCGAGAATTCACTTGTCTTAATCTGAGGATCACAGACTCGATCATTTCGTTCGTGACTACCCAGCCAATAAGAAGTGTGCGCGTTTGTAACTTGTTCGTTGGCTATAGCAAAGTATGGATTTTTAAAGTGACGTTAGTGCATGTTTAATTAATTAAACATATTTGGTTCGTTCTCTAGTTGTACTAAGTGTGTGTCGTGTAGGAATTGTGTGCGAAGTAGCTTAGCAGCAATTAAGAACAGGTAATTGTGCTCATTTGTGCCATATTGTCCTTGTGCTTCCCAAGTAACAGAACAAGCTGAATAGCAGTTTCTTAAGCTAAAGTTTGCTTAAGAGTGGTTTGTTCCACTCTTATACAGCAAAAATGTTTGTTGGGTTGTGCTGAGTGTTCGGTTTAGCCGTAAGGCTATTTAATTCGCAGCGATACTACCCGCACCCAAGCGCGTGGACTTCCCCTCGACGAACGGAACTCCTCCCGGCCTACTGTCAACCTGCCGGAAGTCGGTCGATCCGTCACCAAATCGACCGAGTGAGGCTCAGGGGACCTCGTGGAATCGGTGGTCAAGCCAACTACTCCACCAAGCGGACTCCGGCCGCCATTGCGAGTCTACAGTCACTGGCTACAACGAGCGATACACCATTCACCGATAGCGGCCATTGGCGATCGCCGTTAAACACGCCCGTCTTGGACGGGGCACTGACCTGGGCCACAGGTCAACGACATCGGTCAAGTAAACCAGCGAAGTCGGTGAGTCGAAACAAACCTCTTTTTTTGTGGAGTGGGCGTCCGTTGAGGGCACCTCGGAGATCTTTTTTGCCAGTCACAGACTGAAGACGATGCGCTGCTATAAGGCCTCGTAAGAAGTTCGGGATTGTCGTGCGTGTGTGACGAATTGCCGCCGCCCAGATCCGATTGTCACACCAGGAGCGCAGACTAGCCCGCAGGTGCGCCGTCCAGGAACGTGACGCCACACAATGAACACGTAGAGCACATGAGCACGTTAGACAGCTAAGAAGAGAGAACTAGGGAGAGAAATCGCACACAAGATAAGAAGTTAGAGAGAACGAACACTTACACACAAAACGAAAACTTCAAAATATATGCTAGCATAAGATATGTATTAAACCCACCAAATATATTCGTTTCTACCAAACTATGTAGTGTTAAGTCCAATAAAACGTCCCAGTAAGTGTAATAATGTTCTCTAGTGTTTGATTAGTTTTCATGTATCGCCGTCACTACGCGTTTTGAATGTCGTTTCCGTCCTCCGTCTACGGGGTTTGATTGATGGGGTTCTCAGTCCGTTTCCTTTTTGCTGTTGCGTATCGCGGCGAGTGACTTGTCTGCCAGTGATGAGAATTGGTGAGCAACCGTGAATGTTGTCTCACTTTGAGCATGCGTGATCCTCTCACCGGATTCTCTGAGTGCCTTCGCGATTAATAGTCATGTTGTGGTAATAGGGTGATCCCGTTCGATCGTTTGGATCGTAAGCCGGCTGGAACGATCCGTAAAATTCCTTTCGAGAATGCTAAATGGACTCGCCCTCAGGAGAGTCTCATCCGGGCAAATTAAAATTGGGCGTGTGGTCTCCCTTGTGGAGTGACGCTTAAGCCACGTGTTTTAAGACGGATCTCCCGGGCTGGCTACAAATTGGCGCCCAACTAAAGGTTTTAGAGATATTTGAGTATTTGTGGAGTTTCTTATGTAAAGTTATGTGTATTTTAGGATTTTGTGGTATTTATGGAAAGTTTGAGGTTCACTTATTGATAGTTTTGGGATTATGATGTGAATTTATCCGTATTTGGTTTCTGTGGATAATCTTTGAGTATTTAAGTGAATTTTGCGAAAAAGGAAATTTTTGGGAATATTGAGCAGAATAAAAATTGAGTTTGTGCAGTGGAATATAGTGTTGAATATCAGTAAGTACGTGTCTGTTGTTTGCAGAGTTTCTGTTAATTTCGTTTGTGCATTTTGTTGAGTTATATACTATTTCATTGAAATGGCTGTAAAAGCTGCATATATGGACCGTTTGATTATCGAGGAAGTTGGCTATGAACTGGAAATGTGAGGAAAGTTTTATGAGGCTTTAAATGACGTTAAGGAAATTCCGGTATTGAGGTAGTTGATTGAGAAATAGGATTTGGATGATGGAGTCTATGAGTCCGACCTTAATTGAGTGTATTCTACGTGGTATCGTTCATGAATGGGTCCAGGTTATGCGTTTACGAGTAGTTTAGAAGCAAGGAATGAGAAAATAGAAGATTACAATATGATTTGTGCTGAGAGCAACGTAGGTGTAGGGGGTGAGCAGGATCCGGGGAGTGAAAGGATTAAGGCACTGGAGGCCGAAGTGGCTAGGCTGAAGTCGTTAATTAAAATGGTTGAGAGGAGAATGAGCACCGGTGAGCAAGAGAAGAGACGAGAGGAAGGCAACGTTGTCGAAAGGGCACAATTAAAGCAGGTGGTAGGCGAGAGTAGGAATGACCGTGAAAAGAAATCGCTACCAGAGTCACCAACATGTTGGTACTGTGAGGGATACGATCACGTAGTAGATGATTGTATTGGTAGAAAAAGGACACTTGAACTTCCCTGCCCTTCGGTTCAGAAAGGGGTATGGGCGCGTTCTGCCAACTTGGTCGAGGCAGATTTCATGTGAGAACAAGTTGCATACGGACATTCAAAAGTGCCTGAACGAAAGATGCTGCTTGTGAGGATCACTTGAAGATCGGATGGAAGATCATTCTTTTTTTTTAGAATATTCGCGTTCGTCTATTTATTGCTCTTCGTGTTCGTATATTTTAAGTTTCATCTTCAACTGAGTTTCATGAACGCTGCTAGTCAGCAGGGATGATCTTCGCATCTGCATCCGTTGAACCATTCTGAATGGCCGTCGTGAAAGTATCACCAAAAGCGCTACTAACATTTCTTTTATATTTTCATGTATCTGAGTATCATGAGTGATAGCAGTAAGCAGGGATAGCAGTGAAAAATGGAAGTAATGCAGTACGACGGTGGTGCGATGCTGGTTAAAAATATCGCTGGAGATGAGCATTGTTTGTACTCAGCCATGTCTAAGACGTGCTCCGAAGTCTCAGGAAAGGAAGCATGCATAAAAGCACTAATCTACAAAATCCCGGGAAAAAGTTGAAAGACCTTATTTCACGTGGAAAGCCAGCGGTAGACAAGAGGTAGATATGGACGGATGTTCGTTGGAATTGGAAGGACATTGGTAATGACAGCCGAATTTAAGAAAGCGACGAAGCGATTGTAGCAGGAGATGGGGAAGTTGGACTACGAAGACGATTTGCTAGAAACCGCAGGCAGCAAATGACATAGGCTTATCGTATTTCGATGGAGATGGCGATGAGGACGAAGCAGCATTCCAAGAACATAACCAAAATTTAATCACAACTTCCTACCACAAAAAACAACACGATCGAACGAAAATAGGAAAGAGCAACCCAGCAAAACCAGTATGTATGTTCAAAACGCTTACCCCAAACAAGCGACCCAAAGGTAAATTACGTTGACCATTTAACTAACAACATATTCTCTTACAGCTCAATACACCACATCGATTTCCCACCTTTCCCAATCCTTAAGGCCACGCAAAACTTAAAAGCCGCAGAGCTAAAGAGGTTGCTATGCCTACTCCCAAATTCAAAGGTGTATTATGGACAATGCAAGTTCTCGGACTTGCATTGGAGACTTGGCCCTATGACCCCCTTGTGCATCAATAAAATAAAATAAAATAAAATAAAATAAAAAAGGACACTTGAACTTTGGCGTAAGCTAGATGAGGAAAAAGCGAGGAAAGGCCAGGAACAACTGGAGGTGGAAAGAGGTCTTGCACCGGAATGCGAGACTGCGAGTACCAGAATCACAAATCCAGAGGGTGTGTTCAATACACAACGTCTGGAGAGCTGCGTAATCGCAGTTCAGGAAATAGCCGGTGTCACTGAGAAGATAGGTCCTGTTTTTCCAGTAAAACAAACGTTGTTTCGGAAATATGACGTTCTGAGATCCGCGAGTAAAGAAAGGCAAACTAAGGTAGTTCCGTGGCGAGGATTAGCCGAAAGCGTAAAGGGTCAGGGTAAGTCAACAAGAACTCGTTTTGATAGGAGAAAGAAGGAAACGAAGGAAAGAGCAAAGGGCAAAACTGAGGACCGGAACGGTAATTGAAACCGTCGTCTCCGGAATGGCGATCCATAGCCTTAACCACTAGGCTAACTGGAGACTATTGCCCCTTTTGTGTATAAAATAACTGGGTAAAATGTTTATGGGATTCGGTATGGTAAATTTTACTTGATTGCATTGTTTTATTCAATTTCATATGAATCTTGTAGCCTATGGTAATAAAATATAGCCTAAAGTGTGCAAAAAAAAAACTTTGTCGAAGACTGCAAAGTGATCTCCCAACTTACAATTACTCATTTTACAAGCACCATTACGATGAATTAATTCAGCATGATGCTGAATAACATTTGGATAATTTTCAGGCACAACCATTGTTCGGGTTTTGTTCACACAAATTTGGAGAAAGTATAAAGCATAGTGTTGTGTACCAACTGAACTGTTTGTTGTTAAATCGCTTTACAACTATATAGTAAAGCTGTTGTTCAGCCTTAGGAAAAAATGATTTAAAATAAATAAAATGCAAAATTTTACAATATCCGCGAGAGTTTGTTATTGGCTATGCTGTGAACAACTTTTGTGAAATAATGACTGCACATAAATTTACCTACATCGAGATTCGAACTCGAGACCCGTCGGTTGCCAGCCACATGCCTTCCTATCTACGCCATCCTAGAAATGATGAATTGATGCGCTCAAATCAAAACATAAACTTCCCGTGGTTTAATAATGATCACATTTCGACTCCTATTTAGCAGTGGTGAATAATGTTCTGTTTGTGGTTAACAACTGAAAAACACAGTAATTCAGCTGATGTTCAGTAAAAAACACGTGTTTTTCGTTCTGTACACTGAGTCGAAGTACGATGAAACGAAAGCGCTTATTTAACTTGAGAAAAACACATTATACAGATACATGTGCTAATTTGTACATGCACTTAACAAAAAGCAGAAAAAGGTCTTGTTAAACTATTGTGTAAAGAAATTACTGCAAGTCGAATAAAAATCGTTTTAAACGCTTGACAAGTGTTTTAAATTATCAATGTTAATAGCGATACGAAAAGTTGAAAGAGGCTACTTTTTCAATCGGAAAAGCATTTGTACAATAATGTGTACAGGATAATTTTAGTTCAGCTATCATCACTTTTATAAAGTAACAATTCAGCATGCATGCTTGTTTGCGGCTTGCGATTGTTAGTTGGGCTGTGATTATGAAAGAAGTTATATTTTGAAGGGGCTCAAACAGTCAACTGAAAAATCTGATATTTTTCAGCTCTCTATTATTGAAAATAACGTCAGATTATGTACTGTTAATAAGTTTCCCAATTATTTTAAATTTCTTGTTTTTCTAAATAAAGTATTCTCAAGATTCATAAACAGTTTGGCTTATGTCGACGGAAAGATCGTAAGTTTTTTATTCGACGAGAAAGGCACTATCACCACTAGGTGGATTAATCTGGTTTTTTAACTATGTTCGCCTTAAACTGGCTATAACTATATAAAAGTCCCTTATTCGAAAGATTATTGAATTTTCTAACAAATAAGATCTTTCTGTTAAAAAAAGTCCCTTAAAAAGCATGCGCTCACGAACCTAACACCCTGTATATGACGCCAAAGACATCAATTGAAATAATATTTATTACAAAATGGCGATGCTAAATGATACACACTTTTATTTTCTTGTTCAAAAGGGCTGACAAAACTGGGGGTAGAATAATTAAGGAGCTGACAAAATCGGGTCACCACTGTATGAATTGTACGGTCATCTACGGTCACTTATGATCAGACACACTTTGAGAGTTATCCAACTACCAATACGCTAATCGCAGGTTTCCTCTTCACTTACCAAAATCGTTTCACCATTTTTATTAAAAATCTCTGACTTCTATCTGCAAACCAGCTACTCCAATATACGGCCAATCCGCCACAAATGACCCCAACAGTTTAATTTTCACTTATCGTCGATTTGGTTTCGCACAATTCAAGCACAGCCTAAGTCCGTTGTAACAGTCCACGTGGTTACGAAATGCCCAAAACAGAAAATCACTGCAGCATCACATATCACACTTCACAGGAGAAACAATCACGCTTTAATATCACAACAAAATCTCTCGAACGCGCCTCCGCACCCCGATAATCTGGACGAGAAAAAGATGAATTTCTGAGATCAATCGCGCACGTCTTGATCGCTTGACGGCCCGTCGTCAATTGATCTCCGAAGCCGGTCCAGTTGGACCAGAAAGATTTGGGCATTCATTCGAGAGGTGAAAAATGCGTCGGTGCACTACAGTACAGGTGCCCATACTCACATTTTCATTAGGGGGCGAAGCTGTGTATACGCGATGGACCGAAGCTGACCGAAGGTGAAAGCACTAGATGAGGAATGAGATAAGTGCGATTACGAGATCGACGATGGTATGAATTACCCAGTAGCATGGTTTTGTCTTTCATGCGTTTATGCGGAAATTAAGTGAACGAAAATCTGTGGCACGCATGGGGGAGGAGAGACGGTTTGATTAGGCAGACGGTTTAATGCGACCATAGAAATCGTGTGTTGAAAAGACCTCCAACAAAGGCGAATTTCTATTGGTATTCACAATATTTTATAGTTGATGGAACAATACTTTACACATCGATGACCGTAGAATTCGTAGTTAGTGTAGTATCATAGACTAACTTCAAAACCTGAAACTACCGAAGAAAACCATTGAATTGTGTGTGTCCAATCGAGTATCATCCGAAAACGGAAGGACTGTTATATTTTTAAAGTTGTCCTGAGAAGAAGTATGTATTTTTAGGAAGGTTTCAAGAATTTTGAGGAAAGAGGATATTCATTCAGTATCACGTAAGCTCTGCCTTTGGTTCCCCCTGAAACCCTCTTGGATCCTCCCTGAAACGTCTTAAAGCCCCAGAGATCTCTGACACCTCTCTGAGTTCTCCGTGAAAGTTGCTGCAATCCCCTTTCCAACTCTCCAAAGCTCTATTAACCCGTAAACACCCGGGACGATCTTATTTTGATAAAAATGCAATATGTATCTTCTTTGTTTTGAAACATTTTACCCTGGAGTCTTTTTAATGGTCACTGGGAATAGTTGTGCTAAGAAATGCATGGTACCGTCCCCCCTTTGCACCTTCCCCCCTTTTGCTGGTATCCGAAAATACGTGGCTTTTTCTGCATTTTTTGTAAATTATGCATGTTTTGGCTCAAATTTCACCATTTTGACTGATCCATGACATGAAATGTATCACTACCCATCATTGTCTGTTGAAGTTTTCATCCCAGAGCTATTCTAAGTCCTCCTAAGTATGTACTCCGAAGTTTGTGTCACAAATCCAACATTCTGAACCAAACTTTATACACGATGAATGATCACAGAACAGTCTACGGTACTCAAAAAGCCTCAAAGCAACCTTAGAAAATTCAAGGTACATGATTTGGGTGATCGAGGTCATCCAAACTACTCTGGGATTCATTTTTTTCAATATCTACTGGATCTACCATCATTTGTGTTCACTCTGTTCAAGAAATTTAGTCACGTTGAAGTCCATTAGACCTCGCAATGCTACGAGCAACTTAATATTGTTGTAGTTGAATATTTCGCGAAATAAATACAAATGGCCTCCAATACACTTTGAAGTTTGGGTTACGATATCTACATACTGTACATGCTTTTATTGTTAAAAATATTCGTGGAATGTAGGCTATACTGCTGATGGAGCCTCAGTGCACAATTATAATGCTTTTGGTACACTCATGGGTCATTCCAGGCTTTCCAAACTATTCTGGAATTAAGACCTTCAAAGTCTACAGGCTCTAGTCTTGTTTCTCTTCACTCTATCGGCATAATTCTTTCACGATTGTGTCTGTTGCACCTCATAACATTACGAGTATATCTATGTGTTGCTAGTTGGGTGCCTTCTGGAATTTAAATGGACCCCAATGTACTTTGAAGTATGGGAATATTATCTCGCGGAATATAATCTACGCTACTCTTAGAGCCTCAGAGTGCAATTCTGATAACTTAGCAACATTCACTTGGTGATCTAGGTCATCCTCCTTCAGGACTTTTTGCAGGAATAACTGTTAATTCACCTAGAGATCCCTTTAGAAATTCCTCCACGGTGTCCTCCACAAATTCATTCCGGAATTCCTCTAGCAATTCCTACAAGGGTCCTTTCAGGAATTCCTCACAGGGATTCCTCCTGAAACTGCTCAAGGAATTCCTTGTGAAATTCCTCCAGGAATTGTCCAAGGGACTCCCCCTCAAATCCTTCCAGGGATGCCTCCAGAAATTCCTCCAGGATTCAACCAAGAATTCATCCAGGCATCCCTCCTGGAATCTATCCAGGGATTTTTCCATGAAATCCTGCAGGGATTTATCCCGGAATTCCGCCAGAAAATCCTACAGGGATTTTACCAGATGTTTCTCCTAGGATTCCTCCATAAATTCATCAGGGGATTCCTCCGGGAATTCCTACAAGGGTTCCTCCCTGCATTCTTTCAAAGTTTCCTCCAGGAATTCCTACAGGGATTTCTCTAGAAAATCCTTCAAGAATTTCTCTAGTGATTCCCCTAGGAATTCCTGCAGGGATTCCTATAGTGATTCCTTAAAAAGCTCCGCCACGGATACAACCAAAAGTTCGTTTGGAAATTCCATCACAAATTCATTCAAAAACTCCTTCAGGTACTTCTCAAGAAATTCATCAAGGGATTCCTCCAAGACTGCCACTTGTAATTCTTCATGGAACTCCTTCAGGAATTCCTTAACTAATTCCTCCAAAGATTCCTCCATAAATTCTTCCCGTAACAGCTTCAAGGAATTTTGTAGATTCCTCCAGAACTCCTTCATGAATTTCCCCACAAATTCCTCCAGAAATTCTTCCAGGAATTCCAATCAGAATTTCTCCAAGAATTCCTCAATATATTCAGCAAGGAATTCCTCATGGAATTCCTCCAGGAACTCCTCCAGGATATATTCCAGGAATTCATCCTGCAAGTATTTAAGGAATTCCATCAGGATTTACTACAGGAATTCCACCAGGAATCATCTATGAATCCCTTCACTAATTATTACAGGAATTCCTCTAGGAATTGTTCCGGGAAACTTTCCTGGAATTTCTACAGGAAATATTCCTCTAGAAATTATACCTGGACATCCTCCAGGAATTATTCTAGGGAATCCTATAGATATTCCTCCAGGAATAACTCTAGGAATTGTTCCTGGAAATACATTAAGAATTCCTCCCGGAAATATTTCAGGAATTATTTTAGGAATTCCTCCAGAAATTACTTCTTGAGTTATCACAGGAAATACTCCAGGAATTCTTCTAAGAAATACCCCAGGAAATTATTTAACAATCCCTTCATAACTTACTACATGAATTCTTCCAGATTTCCTCCAGAATTCCTCCAAGATTTCCTCCAGAAATTTCTTCAAGAAATTCCTGTATGTATTCTTGTAGGATTTCATGGAGAAATTGCTGATAGAATTTGTCAAGGAATTTCTGTAGAAATTCCTGGAGAGATTCTTGGTGGAATTCTTGAAAGAAGTCTTGGCGGTATTTCTGGAGAAAAACCTTAGAAGGGAATTCTGGAAAGGATTGTATTTAGGAATTCTTGGCGGATGTCTTGAAAGAATTCCTGGAGGGATTCTTGGAGGATTTCCCGAAGGAAATTTTGGAGGATTTTCCGAAGGAATTCTTGGATGATTTCCCGAAAGAATTCTTGGAGAAATTCCGGGGGAAATTCCTGTTGGTATTTCTGGAGGAATTTCTAAAGGATTTCCTGGAAGAATTCTTGAAAATATTTGTTGATAATCCCTAGAGTTATTCCTAGAGATGTTTATAAAGGAATCCTTGGCCATATTCCTGGAGGGATACTTGGAGGAATTTTCGACAGAAGTATGAGAGCTGGTCTTGGAGAAATTCTTATTAGTGTTCCTGTAGGAATACTTGAAAGAATTTCTGAAGAAATTCCTGGACGGATTTTCGGAGAAATTCTTAGCAGTAGTCTTGGAGGAATATCTGGAGAAATTCTAAGGAAAAATCCTGGAGGAACTTTTGAAGAAATTTTTGAATGAATTCTTGGAGAAATTCCTGGTGGGATTTTTGGAGGAATTCCTTGAAAAATTCTTGGAGGAATTCTTGGAAAAAGTCTCGGAGCAGGTCCTGCAGAAATCCCTAAAGGAATTCTCGAGGGAATCGCTAGAGTTGCCCCGGGAGTGTTTTCTTGAGAAATTTCTGGAAGTTTCTTGAAGAATCTTGGAAGAATTTCTGGAGGATCCCTGGAGTTTACTGGCGTAATTCCTCAACCCTTTGAAACCGGATAGTTTTGGTGGTAAATATCATAAAACGATAGAATATCATGCAGAATATTTTTTTCTGGATATCCTACGTCATCCAAACTGTTCTTGAGTTTAGATCTGTGGGTGTAACGGTAACTTCTTTCATTATACAAAGCTATGATTTGTAATCTATCATGTCCAGTAAGTTTTCTGAAAATTTAATAGACAATATCAGATTAGTCGGAATATCCTAGATCATCCATAGTGTTCTAGAGTTTAGATCCTAAAGTCTACGGGCGTAACGGTAACTTCTTTCATTATACAAAGCTACGATTTGTAATCTATCATGTCCAGTAAGTCTTCTGAAAGGTTAATAGACAATATCAGATCGGTTGAGATATCCTACGTCGTACAAACTGTTCTTGAGTTTAGTTTCTAAAGTCTACGGGTGTAACGGTAACTTCTTTCATTATACAAAGCAACGATTTGTATTTTATCATGCCCAGTAAGTCTTCTGAAAGTTACAGTGGTTGTTTTTATCAACTAAGCTTCATAACAGTAAGGAACACTTGACTATCACGCCGAGGACCTGGGATCGAATCCCACTCCCGACAAACTCACAAAAATGTGGGTTCTTCCTTCGGAAGGGAAGTAAATCGTGGGTCCCGAGATGAACTAGCCTAGGGCTAAAAATCTCGTTAATACAGATAAAAAAAAATGTCCAGTAAGTCATTTGAAAGTTCAATAAACAGTATCAGATCAGTCGGAGTATCCTAAGTCATCCAAACTGTTCTTGAGTTTAGATCCTAAAGTCTACTGGTGTAACGGTAACTTCTTTTATTATACAAAGCTATGATTTTTAATCTATCATGTCCAGAAAGTTTTCTGGAAGTTCAATAGACAGTATCAGATCAGTCGGGACATCCTAGGTCATCCAAACTGTTCTTGAGGTTGGATCCTAAAGTCTACGGGTGTAACGGTAGCTTCTTTCATTATACAAAGCTACGATTTATAACCTATTATGTCCAGTAAGTCATTTGAAAGTTCAATAGACAATATCAGATCAGTCGGGATATCCTAAGTCATTCAAACTGTTCTTGAGTTTAGATCCTAAAGTCTATGGTTGTTACGGTAACTTCTTTTCATTATACAAAGTTACGATTTGTAATCTATCATGTCCTGTAAGCCTTCTGAAAGGTTAATAGACAATCTCAGATCGGTCGAGATATCCTACGTCATACAAACTGTTCTTGAGCTTAGATCCTAATATCTACGGGTGTAACGGTAACTTCTTTCACTATACAAAGCTATGATTTGTAATCTATCATGTCCAGTAAGTCATTTGAAAGTTCAATAGACAGTATCAGATCAGTCGGGTATCCTAGGTCATCCAAACTGTTCTTGAGGTTAGATCTACTGTTCTTGAGGTTAAGTCTACGGTTGTAACGGTAACTTCTTTAATTATACAAAGCTATGATTTGTAATCTATCATATTCTGTAAGTCATCTAAAAGTTTATTAGACAGTATCAGATCAGTCGAGATATCCTAAGTCATCCAAACTGTTCTTGAGTTTAGATCCTAAAGTCTATGGGTGTAACGGTAACTTTTTTACTAAAAGCTACGATTTGTAATCTATCATGTCCGGTAAGTCTTCTGAAAGTTACAGTGGTTGTTTTTATCAACTAAGCTTCATAACAGTAAGGATAATATCCCAAAAATATATAACAACGTTTATTGTTCCTCTAACTGCTTTGGTAAGTACAAAACTCTCTTGAAATGACTCATGATATGCCAGGGGGATTACAGATTACAGTTCAAAATCCATTATGAGAATAACTACTGTTATTTTCAAGAGCCAAACTTCAGGATAGTTTGGACGACCGTCAATGTCCCAAAGGTTCATAATAATATATAGTAGACTTCAGGTTGGTCCAGTCACCGCCGCGATTGATTATGGAACGTTACTCCACCGACAAACAGACGTATCACTTGGAACAAATTACGATAAAAATCATCGACACGAAAACTTAATCGCCCAATCCTAGCCAGGCTGTGTTACGCAAATCACTCAGTAGGTGGCAGTAGTGAGCAAACGTCAAACAGGAGCAAAAACGATGCGAGCGCCGTGACCGAGCGATTTGCGAACTACAAAATATTTGAACTATCCGTTAAAAAGGGTAACGATGAGTAGTGAGTCGAGTGAGACGTCTGTTTGTCTGTGATTACTCAGTATGTCAGATATAGCTGATGTTAGCTGAAGTTTTGAACTCAAAGATAGTTTGGCTGACCTGGAACATTCCCATAGTGTCTCTAAATGACATTTGAGGTTTCAAGAGCTTCCCCGATCTCAGCAGATTATGCTATGATATTATTTATGGTGAAAACACGTAAAGTTTTTCTTGTAGATTTGAAGGACGTCATTATAGAACAGTTTGGACGAACCTGAGTGTCACAAAGTTTTATAATAAAAAAGTAGACTTTAGATTGGTCCACTAATCATGGATTAATATGCAACGTTACTGAGTATAGCTGATATGGCTTTTGTTACGAGTGTAGACCTGAAGTCCTGAACTCCAAGGTAGTTTGGCTGACCTAGAATATCCCTGTAGTGTCTCTAAATGACATTTGAGATTTCAAGAGCTTCGCGGATCCCAGCAGATTATGCAATACTATTATTTATGGCGATAACACATAAAGTTATTTTTGTAGATTTGAAGGACTTCATTATAGAACAGTTCGGACGACCCTGAATGTCCCAACGGTTAATAATAAGCTAGTAGACTTCAGATTGCTCCAGTTACCTATTGCGGTTGATTATGCAACGTTACTCAGTGCATATAACAGGTATGGCTACTTTTACGAGTGTAGACCTGAAGTTCTGAACTCCAAGGTAGTTTGGGGGGATGACCTGGAATATCCCTATAGTGTCTATAAATGTAGATGTCAAGAGCATAACGGATCCCAGTAGGTTATGCAATGATATTATTTGTGGCGAAAACACATAAAATTATTCTTGTAGATTTGAACATCTGGACTGAAACATCTCTGAATTCTCCGTGAAAAATACTCGAATCCCCCAAAGCTTTACCAGAGAACCTTCAAAACCCTTCTGAAACCGCCCTGAAATTACCTTAAAAGTCGCTCTGCAAAATGGTAGTTATGACTACATAATTGTTGCCCGTGTAGACTAGCAATGGTTTCAGAAACTTTTTGCCGTTCGATCAACTGATCGCTGCATGGCGCGTATACGAACATCAGCTGTTACTAACAGAGGGGGGGTCATCTCAATTATGCAAAACTGGTTCAAATAAAAACTCTTTTTATATTTAAAATAAATAAATCGTCTGCCAGACGGGGTAGACGTATTCGCAACTACCCTCACTCATTGTCATCGTTATCCACCGGTTCGATCTGTATGTCTTGGTGGTTTATGCCGCTCGGTATGGCAAACAGATCTTTCCGCAACTGGATGAGCTGTTCTTCCGTTTCTATTTGATCGCCCGGGGCATGATCTCGGTTACGGGAAACGCTCGGTTCGGTCGGATCGATGGCCGGCTGGGGTGGTGGTCTAACGACACAGTCTTCCTGGTGGGTTCGGACGAAGAACGACCGGTTGATGCGGTACTTGTCCAGTACTCCGTAGGCACGCTGCAGGATCGGTCCCGGGGGAAGACGCTCGCGGGCCAACACCCAGGCAGAAACTGTTGATTTTGAAAGGGTTGTTGAAAGTAAATAGAATTTTTATTGGATTAACGTGATTGAGCATACCTGTATGACCGACGGGGCCGATTGTGCTGCACGAATAAATCACGGCAAAATTGTCGTAATCAGTGTCCAGAATCATGAAGGAAGCGTTGTAGTTGTATGGGAAGGACTGGTACAGTACGGTGTACTGGCCTAGTTTTGATTTTCCAGCTGGTGCCATAACGCCGGAAATGATGCGCTCAACGTTGTTGCTGAAATTAGAATTGTATGAATAAGAATGCCGTATATGGAAAATCAAGGTTGCGACCATTCATTTGCAAAGATTTACATTCATTTGCTATTATCTCAGTTCAGAAGCATGCTATCGAAAAACAATGTATGGATGAATTGACCCTTGTAGTTTTATCTGAAAGTTTGCCGAATAACATTGCAGTCGCAAACGTATACTAAAGTCGTGAGCGAGCTGTGAAGGCAACTCTCCACGCGGTGAATGTAAATTACATTCACGCTGTGAAAAGTTGCCTTCACAGCTCGCTCACGACTTTGGAATGCGTGTGCGACCCCAATGTCATTCGACAAACTTTCAGATAAAACTACAAGGTTAAATTCATCCATACATTGTTTTTCGATAGCATGCTTCTGAACAGAGATAATAGCAAATGAATGTAAATCTTTACAAATGAATGGTTGCAACCTTGTGGAAAATTACAAATTGAAGGTAGGTTACATTGTTTAGTTACGTTCCAATAGCTATGCGATCCATTACGCAATAATAAAAAAAAAACTGGAATCTCCATTTAGGTAATGAGTTGACGATGTGCAAATAGATTGTTTACCTAAATGGACTTATGTGTGCAAGGTAGTTTAGATTTTAAGGTGAAGTCATGCTGGGTTTCAGGGCAGGGGGCTTTCAAGAAAACTTCAAGGAAGATTTCAGAGGCGTTTTAAAAGAGCTTCAGGAGGTTTCAGAGACATTTTCCGGCTCCATGGGCTTTCAGGAGAGCTTCAGAGATGTTTCTTAGATTCTTACAACTACGCGAATGTTCCTCGGATTCAATGCAAGCTTTTTATTTTTTAAATTCCGTTCCGTTAAATTTGGCATCCACGCCCCAATGTGTGAACCCTTTACCCATCAACACTCCGACATCCGCATGAATTTGTGCATACGCAGAGGTATATTCGGTCTGCTGTGGATACAAACGGTTGCAATCATCACTTCCTTCCCCTTCCCGATATTGAACTGTAACCTGGCGTGGCAGGCGCCATTGTCGCCTAAAATAGAAGATCACTAACACTCACAGACTGAAAATGCCTGCTAATCCTCGGCAGACATCTCTTTGGTTCCTTGTGTGAGTGTAGCTGGTCTGGCGATACTGGAGTAGCATCTAAGGGCTGTCAATCAAGCTCAAACTCAAGCTCATGCTCAATTCCGTTCTAAAATTTTAAAGAAGTTTTTTTTAAATGCCTGCATTTTTTTATGCAAAATTCCTGTAGAAACATAGAAAGAAGAAGTTGTAAAAAGTCTCGAAAGAGTGTCTAATAAAACTCCAATAGCAAATTATACCAAGACGAGCGTTCGATTCCCTGTAAGATGCGCTATGTCTTGATGATGATATTGATGGTGATTTTGTTCTACCATCTATTGTAGCAAGGGGTCTGTCGATAGCATTGGAAACCCGCGTCAGGAGAAAAGAATCTTCTTTTGTGAATTTAATTTTTAATTCCCATAGAAATTCTTGAGACAATTTCTTTGGCAATTTAGCTAAGGAAACCTCCGGCATTTTTTTTTTTAATTTCCTTTGAAACCTTGTGGCGATTGTTCTGAAATTGCTATTCATTTGAAGATGCTTCTGAAATTGATTTGACTTTTCTTGAAAAAAAATTCGGTAGTTTACGCCAACCCTTTCGTCAACTTTGAAAATTCCTTTCTGTTTTTTTTTTAATTTCTTAAAAAATCGGATTCTTAAAAAAAACAAATCTTCAGCAATTAATTCGACATTTCAATTGGCAGTTCTTTCGATCTTACCGTTTTTATTTGTATTTTTCTTTACATTAATTTCTTTCGGAATATCTTTAGCAACTCCTCCGGCAAAATATCTTACTAATGCTTTGAGCATTTCTTCAGAAACTTCTTTCTTTAGAAACTTCTTCAATTTTTTTTCTTGAATTGACTCAGATAAATCCTTTGGAAATGTTATCAGTTATTCTTTTGGGAATTCCTCTGCAATTTTTATATAAATATGTTTGGCAATTCCTTTGAAAAGGCATTTTTTTAAATTCCTCTGTGTCTTCCTTATGTAATACCTTCACAAATTCATGCAACATTTCTAGTTTGAAGTTTCCTAAATTTCTAGAAAAAAAAATGCTCGAAAAATTTTCAAAGAAATTGCTAATGCATTCTCCAGAGGAATTAGTGAAAAAAGTTTTTTGAGGATTAATCGAAGAAAATTCAAGAGAAATAGCTGAAATTGTTTCTTAAGAAACAGCCAAAGGCCTTAAAAAAGATTTTGTAAAAGAATTCTCAAAAGAATTGGCAAAAAACATTACAAGTTATAGTCGAGAGATCTCTCGAAAGAATTGCTGAGTAAGTATTCAAAAATAAAAAAAGAATGCTTGATGAAGTTGCCAAGAAATTTCCGAGGGAATATCTAAGGATCGAAACCAATTTGACAAAGCAGTTTTCAAAGAACTATCGATTCCAAAAGAATTGCATGATAAATTTCAATAAAGCTGTTGAAGGAAGAATAAACCAATAAAATTTGCATAGAAGATGATGGAAGAATGTGAAACCAACTGCCAAAGAAAATATCAAAATCAATTCCCAAAAAAAAATAAACATAAACGAAGAAACTTTCGAAGGAATTTACTAGGAATTGAAGTAGAAATTTTCAAAAAAATATCCCGAAAAAAAATCAATGTTACACCAAAAACAATAAATGCTACCATGAATTGAGATATGATGTTTTTACCAGTTTCTGGATGCTAGAATCAAGCAAGGTTAAGTTTTTGTGGTTAAAATAATACTTCGTTTTTGTTTTAAGATGGTTACATTTGAGGGGGTTTGAAATAAAGGGTGTAAGTAACAAAAACTCACTTTTGAGTAAACGATGTTTAAAGTTTTTCACCAATTTTTCATCCCATACAAAATGTATGGAGTTTTAAAATCAACCCAAATTTCTCCGATTTTTTTGTAATTTTTCTAATCATCGTAAAAATAATCTTACAGTATGCGGCAGGAAAAAAAGGGAAAGGGGTTTATCAACTTCAAACCTCATGTTCGTCCATTTGAAGTTAATCAATATATGTTTCAACATTCCATGATCTCTAACAGGCTAATTTTATAAAAACTAATTTGAAACATTTACAAGGCTGCGCCTGAAGCAGAAAACAACCAACATTTTCAAACCACTGAAAAGTACACAGGTCGCTAAAGTTCATATGTGATAAAACATAAATTTTAATTTTCTCTACAATATCATCACATATATGTGTTTATTTCATCTGGTATGGGGATTTTTTTTTATTATCGAACAGTTTGGGCCGAAGGGTATTTTTTGAATATTTCTAGAACGCTTTCTTTATTTCGGAACGAATCAAAAGAATTATAATAAAAAATACAACACAAATTTTTGTTACTTACGCAGTTAAAAATATTACATCATTTAACCTGTAACAAAAGGACCTCGTCGTATCGCACACATTTTTACATCGGTTTATAAATTTCCAGTTTGCTCTCAGTATGAAACTTGCGTTCAACATTTCATACAAGAAATCATTTGATGTAAAATTCAGTTAAATCAGATAGAAATTCGCATGTCATTTTTTTTTCGTCGGGTATAATTTTCAGAAATGTTGCTGTGCCAAAGATGTGCTGTCAGTGCACTCCGATGCACGTTAGTATCTAAATTACGTTTCAATGAGCGAATGTCATTTGCTCGTTGCAATGTAAATGTACTGTAACAAGTGAACGGCCGCTGTTGTAGATGGCTTGCTATGAAAATATAGCGACTGGCCGTTGGTTTTTTGGCTATATCTCCAAAACAGTAGGAGATTCCATTTTGGTGTCAAAGAACGAAAGGATGAACATTAGTTTATGCGCTTAGAAAAAAATTGTTGGAAATAATCTATGATACAGACGGTACTTTTATCAGCATAAAAAATTCAGCACGTTTTTTCTCTATAGTGAAGAATTTTCTGAGAATTTTTTTTTTCTTGGTGTATTTTTATTGGATTGCTGAGGTAATTTGGCGTCGATTTCACTAGAAAAAAGTGTGTTCTACGATGCATAGTTTTTGAGATATAATTTTTTGAAGTTTTGGGTTTTTTAGAAAATTTTGGAAAATCGTGAAATTTCATCTAGCGTTTTCCGGGAAAATAGTCCTCTATGATTTTTTTGATTTCCATATATGATCATATATCCACGACCTCTAGCTCTGGTAAAATTTTCATTGAAATCGGAGACCCTTCGGCCCAAACCTGTTCGGTAATAAAAAAATCCCCTTTTGCGGTTTTTGTACACTGGTTTTGGGGAGTGTCATATAGCGTTAGCGTTAGCGTTAGCGTAGTTACGGTATACTTCGTAGATTGGATACTAACAACATTCATGTACCTTTTGCTAATCTGGCTCGGATTGCTTTTCGGAACAAGGCCGGGGAGTTAACTTTGCTCCAATCTTATGCAAGAATTCCAAAAGCACAAATGTCATTATTCTCGGCCACGCCCATCTTTACCGTAACTTGGGAAAGGGGAAGGAAATGTTGATGTACCACTTATTTAAGAAGCCTCCGACTCAGTGACACTCCCATAAGTATTACGGAGTGGGTGGTTGGGAGATGTATTATGTAGATCAGAGATTCACCTGAAAAGCTGGCGATGGACCCACGACATTTATTGTTTACTTGGTTAAAATTTAATCTTTTGTAAGCCGGCAATCAAAAGAGATTGTTCCTATTTATTGTTTAAATAATTATGTTTCTGCTCAGTGAGAGGCCCAAGCAGAACCGATCCCTCCAGGGTCATCGGAACATTACAGTAAATGTTTGAAACGCGTGAAAAAAACATTGGCGATCCGAGAAAAGAACAACCTCAATTTACATAAAAAAAACTCGAAAATAACGAAAAAAAACATCTCAATTTATTAAAAAAATCACGTAAAACGAGTTGAACGAAAATAAAATCAAAAGATATTTTTTTCTATTTTTTATATAAATAAGTATGTTTCGGCTCAGTGCGAGGCACAAGCAGAACCGATCCCTCCAGGGTCATCGGAACTTTGCAATAAATGTTTAAAACGCGAGAAAAATATTGGCGACTCGAGAAATAACAAAATAAAAGAAAAGAAAAAAAAAATAAACAAAAAATCGCGTTAAACAACTACAAAAAACCTCTCAATTTATCTAAAAAAAATAAATAAAAATAGAACAAAATCGCGTAAAACGAGTAAAAAGTTGGCGATCCGAAAAAAAAATATTTAATAAAAAAAAAACACACACACACACACATCCACACCCGCGACATTACGATACTCGGCTCGAAGAAAAGCGACGCGGACAACGTGGTCTACCTGCCACCGAATGATATGACGATCTAGACCATTCAAAAAAAAAAATGTGGGAAGTGTCATATACAACGAAAACAAAAGTTTGTGTGTACACATACATATAAGTATAAGTAATGGCTCCATTATTCAAATAGTTTACATCACATAGAACAAAGACTGAACATATGAAAAAATATTCCAAAGTTTATGGTAGAATGATAAAATTTATGAAACCATTTCAAATAATTGATCTGTTGTACTAGAAATTGAAGAAAAATTGGTAAAAATGAATACATGATGCAATACCTTTAGGTTTTTGGAGAAAGTCTTGAATCAATATCTGCGAATGCCTCAAAACCTAATGAGAATTTCATATTACAACTAGACAGAATCTAAGATGACTATGTTGATTTCAAAAACTGTTTCTAAAATTTCATAATGATTTCAGAGTCTTAAGAACTTTCCTAATTTTCTACAGTAACTACGAATTCTACCATAAATTCTGCCATTGATTTGTTAAACATTTTTGTTTAAACTACTAACAACTACCGAAGAGAGATTTCCCAAGAAACTAGTTCTTTTATTTGTTTTTATAGTACCGATATTTACTCTCACACTCCGCATACCTAGGCACCGAACCGTATGTGTTACCGGTGTCTATGGGACACTTAAACCCTATGAAAAAAAAATCAGTTTTAAAAATGCTGATTTTCATCTCATTTTGTTGATATCTTTTTCTTGTTTAGGAATTCCTTCGGAAATTTGTTTATCAATTCCTTTGTTAATGTCTTAGAAAACTTCATTGGCAATTCTTTTGAATACTTTCTAAGTACTTTCTTTGGGAATTTATCCATCAATTCCTATCAAAATATCTTCAGCAATTCCTCTCGGCAAAATCCCTTATTTATTAATTGGAATTTCAAAAACTTTTTTTAAACTTCTCCGTTTTTTAAATTTGATTTAGAATCATTGAATCCATTGGAAATAGTGTTCAGTTTTTTTTTTGGGAATTCCCTTCCCTTCTATGAATTTTGTTTGAAAATTAATTTAAAAAATCGTTTTTTTAAGATTTTGTTCGGATTTTTTTTTTTTGAAATTCTACAATTCTTTTGAAATTCTCTAAGTTTTCATAAAAATTTCCCGAGAAATTTTCAAAAAAAGTGGCCAAGCAATGCATTTTTAAGAGGAATTATCGGAAAAAATTTTAAGGATTAGATGAAGGAAATAAAAGGAACAACCAAAGAAATTTACAGAAACAAAATGTTTAAAAAAATTCGCAGACGAATTGCCATTTGTTTTGAAACAATATCCAAAGTTATAGTCAATATAATTCTCGAATTAATTAATGAACAATAATTTAAAAATAACCAGGAATTCCTGTTGATGAAATTGCCAGAGGAATTCACAAAGACTTTTTTTTCGTAAAAAATACCCTTCAAGAAACTGCCGAAGGAACATCTGAGGATCGAAAGCAATTTGACGAAGCAGTTTTGAAAGATTTATCGATTACAAAAGAATAACAGAAGAATTGTCAATACAATTGTCGAAGGAAGAATAAATCAATAAAATCAGAAAAGAAAATGACAGAAGCATGCTAAATAAAAAGCCGAAGAAATTTTCAAAAGAACTTTCAAAATCAATTTCCGAAGAACACAAATTTATTTGTCGAAGAAACTTAAAAAAAACATTTTAGAAAACTATTAAGATTTAGAAGGTTTTTCAAGTTTAGCAAAACTATTTTTGACCAGAAAACCTTAAAGATTGAACCCTTGAAAAAGGTCCCAAACAGACCGAAACGTGGGGAATAATCAAAAACTAGTGTTTTCCATTCCCCTTAAGACTGCGAAGCCAAACCGTAACAGTACATAACCTTAGTCGTATCCCAGGAAGGACAAAAACAACAAAATTTCATTCAAATTAAACAATATCAAGTCATAAATGGCATATTTTATGGTGTTTTGGGTTGGAATGCTCTATATACTTATACTCTATATTATAGTACTATTTTTTCATGCTCTCATGCTGATTTTACACATTAAATATTGCACTATGTATGACGTAAAAAGAGAATTTAAAAAAATATGTCTACATATGAACTTTTACAAATCAGGTAGTTGGCGATTCAGTCATCAAATTGATTGAAAACGATGATTAAATTTTCATCCAAAGTTTTGCTTCGTATGGAAGCTTCTTCAGGGACTCAATTTATATCGTTTTTTTTACAAATTGAGTCCCTGAAGAAGCTTCCATACGAAGCGAAACGTTGGATGAAAATTTAATCATCGTTTGCAATCAATTTGATGACTGAATCGCCAACTAAACATAACCTGAAAGTACGCCTACAGTCGTTCAGAACCAGAGAATCTTTTACAAATACTCAAACTTTTCCTCATTTTCACGCACCTTAGCATATACAATCCTTTAACACAACTGCAAAGATATACTTACAATCGATTGGTGAGTGAATTTTTCACGTAGATTTTTCCGTCCGGCATCAGCTCGTACGTTGCCGAAATACACTTGGCCGCCACTTCACTCACGGTGAAATATCGTTCCACCTCGTACCACGTGCCCAGAAACTTATTCCTATCGAACTTGGTGATCGGAACGTAATCTGGGCATCCTCCCAAGCCCGGAATCTGCGCGTCTACCAAACTCGCTAATCCACATAGACCCACAATTAGGTAGAGCAACACTTTGCACTTGAAATCTTCCATCGTTGACACCAGATCGGATGGAACTGTTCAGATTTGAAAACACAACCGCACGCCGCAACTATGATCACTGACTCAAACCGTCACCTTCCAGGAATCACCGATAAATAGCTTAACTAGTGTCACCAACTGGCACTTTTATAGGGGATAGAGTTTGTGGATGCGGGCGCGTGCGTGCCCGAGGCGATCGAAGAAAGGTGAAATTATGATCGACGAGGAATCACTGCAGTACAGTGCGGGACAGAATTGTGTAAACATTATTACATAATTACAGCTTAGAAATATTTAAAAGTAATTCAATAGTATTATTATAGTCTTATTAATAAATATGGAACAGTTTTTTTAGATCTTTACATGTTCAAGGTGTTCAAACTTTCTTGAAATTCAGTCCTTAAAACCTGCAGAAGCTGTTTTATTCGTTCTAGCAAAAAAAAATGTTTGCAATACATATTATACATTGATTGATTGATTTGTCTTTATTAAAGAGACTTTCAGCCCTTGGCACATATTATACAGGAATCCGTGGATTTCTTGAAAACTGGAAATGCTTGTAGAGATAATAATAGGATATTCCCAGTCAACCAAACTAACCTAGATCCAAGAACTTCAAGTCCATATTTCTAACAGTTCACTAAGCACAGAAGTAAGGTCTGGAGGAAGTTTACCAAAAATAAGAAATGCCCTTATAACTACAGCCATGCGGGTATTCAGCATAATCATGCTGAGGGCGACGGGTTCAATTCTCGGTCGGTCCAGGATGTTTTCATAAAGGTCATTTTCTTGACTTCCATGGGCTTAGAGTATCTTCGTGACCGCCACACGATATACACATAATTGTTAATAATTTTGGAAGTGTTCTCAGATCACTAGCTAAGAAGCAGGCTTTGTCCCAAGTTGGGACGCTACACTAAGAAGAAGAATAAGAAGAAGTTAAAAAAGGAGAAGAAGGAGAAGGAGAAGGAGAAGGAGAAGGAGAAGGAGAAGGAGAAGGAGAAGGAGAGGAGAAGGAGAAGGAGAAGGAGAATAATAATAAGAAGTTAAAAAGGAGAAGAAGAAGAGGAAGAAGGAGAAGGAGAAGGAGATGGAGAAGGAGAAGGAGAAGGAGAATAAGAATAAGAAGTTTAAAAAAGAAGAAGAAGAAGAAGGAGGAGGAGGAGAAGAATGAGAAAAAGAAGAAGAATAAGAATAAAACGAGAAGGAGAAGAAGAAGAAGAAGAATAAATTTATATAGTAAAATAAGAAGTTTCATGTGTTGTGTTCACAAACCACATTTCACGAATCTAAATGTTGACCTGCACTGTACGTAGCGGACTCGACCTGTCGTCACTTCATGTCTCTCTCTCTCGATCATGGCTTGTTTCGAGGTTCTACTAATCGATGCTTCCCGCTACATAGATAATGATAGCGATTATGCAAAGATCTGCACTCGGCGATATGACGGTGTTGTTCGATCTTCGCATCCCCCATCATCCTCAAGTTCTTCCCGTCCGATCCCGCGCTAGAAAACGGGCACGAAGAAAGTCAGAACGTGATTTGAATCTCTACCATTATGACAATGATTGGTTCTCTTTTCTCCGCACCTCAACCACCTTCTCGGCTGGCGCTTGGTCTTCGCTTGCTGATCGAACGCCATCGATAGCTTCGTCATTGATTATGCGTTCATTATTGTGGTTCGATGAAGAGCAATGATCGCGCACCGGTGCCGGTGGTGTGTGCCGCGCCGGTGCGCCAGTGTCCTCATTTCTGTGCAGAGCCCGCCCAATCAGCTTAAATATGATGTAAAGAGGAGAAATTATGGCGGAAGAAGTGCTTTGTTTACAAACAAGTTTTATGCATTACCGGCTTTTTTTTTTTAAATGGGAAGATCCGTTTGTCTGCGGTGCACGAGTGAAGTGTTTTCTGGGTCGACCTACAGGAATGATCTTTCGTAATAAGCGTAAACGGATTGGTTTCGAGTACCTACCTAGATGCCTAAGTGCGATCGATAAGTGAAATTGATTGCGAAATTGAAATTGTTTTCAAACGTCAAACAAACTTGCACTCGTCTCAGGCAAAACAAGTTTATTGAGATCATTTGCTTATCTAAAGCAGAGTTTGCTTTAGTTTTTTTTTGTTTTTTTTAAGAGTTTTTTTAAACAAAAAGTCTTGATTAGTGAGTGCATTCAATGCTCAGATTTTGATCTGTCAGTTATTTAGTTTTTACTGAGTTCATAACATAAGAGACATCTCGGTCCCTGTACTTGATCGCAATGATCGTGGCAATGATCGAACATCTCAACCAACACTGGAATGACCACGTGACCACCATGGATCTAGCTGGACGTGATGTAGCATTTCTTACTCAGCCGCTGAATGCCAGAACAGACGCTGTTTGTGCCGCACCTCCTTGGTGAACAGACGCTCAGGTCGTACCTCCTCAATTTAGCTCAGTGGTGCTCAGCACTTTACGAATTTGATCAACATAATTGCTTATAGAACATTATCGAAAACCACTTTATTTATTTATTTTAATTACTTTTTTTTATCGATTGTAGCACTAATGCAAACCTTGCACTGAAACGAAACTGAAATAACGTAACTTTTCGTAATTTGACGAACTTTGGCAAAAATGAGTTTTTTTTTCTATCGAGCAAATCTTGACAAATTGTGAATATTACTAAGATTTTTCTTCATTACTAGTTAGAAACATCACTAAGCTTCGGATTAATTGAAGGTTTTATTGAATTCTAATCAAATATTGTGCAAAAATGCGCAAAACACTGAGCATCACTGATCTAGTTGAAGTCAGAAGGACAACAGAGCCCAGGCTGCACTATACCAGCTAAGCACACAACTCTTAGCTGGCGGTCTTTGTCATCACTTGACCCGTGGAAGCATGAGCTATGTTGGGCGCTCTCCTTATCAACTCATTACCGTTTTGCAGCCCTTCTTACGCTCCCACTCTCATTTAATCTAATTCAATATATTTTTTTTATTATCACCTTGCCTGGTGTGTCTGGGTTCGATTACCGGTAGGCCTAGCATTTTGCGTTTTTGTGTATCAAATTTTCACATTTTACTGCCGTTTTTAGTATATTTTCCCATAGTGGTTACATTGATTGTTACACTATCAAAGAATATTAACCTTCACCCCTCCCCTTTGAGTAGCAATAATCGAACTCCTGGAATATTATGTGGAGAAATTTAGTTGCAGGAAAATCCCGGAAGAAACCCCAGGAGAAAGCTGGAAAGGAATTCGAAGAGGACTCCATGAAGGCATCTTGAAAGGATTCCTGGAAAAATCATAACAAGAATCGCAGAAGTATTCAATGAATCCTGGGCGAAATCCCTGAAGCAAATCCGTGGAAACACAATAAAGAAATCACGGGGGGGGGGGGGGGGGGGGAGTGGAAGAATCCCAAAAGGAATTCTGAGAAGAATTCAGGGAAGAATTTCTGAATAATTCCTGAAGGAAGCCCATGAGAAATCTCTGAAGAAATTTCGGCGGGAATCTCTGTATGAATCCCAAAAATATGTGGGAGTAATCCCAAAAAAATCTCGGAAAAAGTCATTTTGAATATCCTAGGGATATTTCTGAAACAATTCCGGAAGATATCTCTGAGATAATCCTGGAGGAACCCCTGATGGAATCTTTGAAGGATTCATTGAAGAAATCCTTAAAGGAAAAATATTATGTAGGTACCGTAAACCGGGGTCAAATTGATCATTGCTGGACTAAATTGTAATTCCATACTAGCAATGTCTGCACGTCTTTATGATCATAAAACTCATACCACATCTCTTTTATAAATGTCTAGAGATGAGTGTGGACTTTTCAGATTTAACAAAAAGTTAGTCTTATATTTCTTTTTAAGCGATTTTCGATGTTTTTCTTACATAGTCGAAACTACTACTGAACAATCGATTGCCACTAAGAGTATCAGTATGCTTTCTGTGTTCACATTTTTGTGGAAGTTTGTCTGTGATGTGATGTAGCTATGCTGGGCATGAATCAGTTTCAAAAGTTTCGGTTCTAGTTGAAATAATGATGTAATGCAATTGAATTGAAGTAGTTTATTTCACAGAAAAGTGCATACCTTCAGGCGTTTGCCATTTAACAACCGAATTCATTAGTTGTAAGAGTTTTGACACGTTATTCGTATTCAGAATATCATTATTTAGAGGAGTAGGAAATTTTCCATTCAAACCTATGTTCAATTTGTTCGAACAGCGCAGGGTTTCAGCAGAGGTGATGTTTCATCAACGGAAATGAATGTCTTTTTGTGGTTCGTTTTTCTACAGATCACAGATCAGAACAGATCACCACTTTATTGAAATTATAATGCATTTATTCTTAAACTAACGTTATTTTAATCTAATTATACACAGTTATTAGGTCAAATTACAAAAACGATACAGTTACTCATAACGATAAACGATTAGCGATTTACTATTAAAACGATTGGCGACAGATTCTGTCGACGTGAATGACTCACAACCCGAATGCTTTGGTGGATCGATTTGGACTGTCGAATGATGATGATAGCGATATGAAAGCGGGAGCGCCAAAACTGATGAGTGGTTAGCACGTTGAGTGTCATGATCAAACACAATTGTATGCTGATCAATTTCGCCTCAAAGTGGCCTTTTTATTTTTTAAGTTATTTGACTTCAAGTTTTAATTTGTTGAATAAAATTCTGTCACGTACACTGAAAGACGGCTTGTAGTAATGACCAGCATGAACATGTTTTCAAATTTACCATGGCAAACTTCTTTTTATAGCCTTGTAAAGTTGTCCGTTTTATAAATTGAACAGTCCTTATCCCTGAAAGAATTCCCGGAACAATCCCGAGGGAAATCCGTACAGAGATCCTGGAAGTTTCGGAAGGAGAGTATAACAGAATGCCAGAAAGAAATCCTTGACATAATCTTGGAGGATTCCCTAAAAGAATCTAAAAAGTAATCCCTAATGAAAACCCGGGAAGGATCAATTAATAAATCCCGGAAAAAATCCCGGGGGTTATCTCTGAAGGGGTTTCGGTAAAAATTGCAAAAAAAAAAACAATAAAAATATAGAGAAAAACTAATGAAGAAATCCATCACTAACGGAAACTCAGGAAAATTTTCTGAAAAAGTCCTGGGAAAATCATATGAGAAGCCAATAAGGAATTAAAAAAAAATATCTGAAGGAATTCCTGAAAATATCCAGAAGGAATTCCTAAATTAGGCTCCGGTGCAAAAGCCGGAATAATGTCGGAAAGAGTACTGGGAGAAATCCCAAAAGGAATTCTGGAAGCAATCAATGTAGGAATGATGGAAAGAATCCTGAAATAAATACCCGAAGGAAATCTCGAAACGATCCCCTAAATAAATTGTGGGAGAAATCCTTACAAGAAACCCAATAAAAATAAAAGATGAAATCGCGAGAGGTATCAATGAAAGAATTCTGGTAGGAATTACTAAAAGAAGCCCTGAAGAAATCACTGATGGAAGCCTGGTAGAATGCACAGGAAGAATTCGGGAGATCAATGATGAAATCTCAGGAATACTCCCTGAAAGAACCTGGAAAGAATCCCGGTGGGAATCAAAGAAGAAACCCCAGGAGGAATTAATGAAGGGATTCTGGGAGGAATCCCCAATGGAATGTCGTAAATTCTGCTGAACGAATTCCGGGCATTTCAGCATTTCAGGGATTTATTTCGGCATTTTTCCTAGGATTCCATCAATGATTTCCTTCAAGATTCGTTACCGGATTCTTACCGGGATTTTTCCATTGGTCCTTCCCGGGTTTACTTCAGGGATTTCTCCTGCGATTCCTTCATTGATTCATCAGGATTTCGTCAAGGATTTCTCCAGGATACTTTGTAGAGTTCTGTAGGGAATTCCACCCGAGATTTTGCACACGTAGTTGCAGACGCGAAGATATTGCGCATCATTCAGCTAATTAAGAGCTACAATATGTACTAATCCGAATCGAAAGCGACACATAAATGTAGGTACATATGTGCAAACTCAATTTTCGCACCCAGGTCACTCCGGATTTCATCCGAAAGCATAATAAAACTTTGTCGATGAAAATATTGCACTATCTCTTAGCACACCCAAGTCTCCTATTTATAAAGCGAATTCCTATATCTTGAAGCGACTCGACGGTAAATACCATATTTCTCTGAACGCACTGCTCTGTCATCTGGCAGCAATTATGGAAAGCACACGTGTTACAAAAGCTCCGGTTTCATATATTTGAGTGTCGAGTTGAGGAGATTTTGTCTCCGGCAACTCTGAGCTATAAAGCTTTTTCTCACACGAGCAGGTATAAAACAAAGTCTTTATTGCTCGCTGATATGGATGAAACATAAAAACCGATACTAGCCTCATGTGAGAAAAGCGAAAGCTTTATTACCTTCATCACACCGTGCCAAGCACCCTACTCACTAAGAGAGAGCTATACGCTTCGTGAAACCTCTCGGGCGTGTGAGTCCCCTCCGCTGGAAAATCTCATTGTCGCTTTTCGCCTCTATTAGGGTAGGACGGGGCAAGATGGCCACCCGGGGCAAGATGAGCACCCCTCCGTTTTACTACTTTTATGATGAATTTTGCCCAAACAACTTCATAATCCGTTAGAATAATGTTCATCCTGTTTGTAAACCTGATAAAAGGTACTTCATAATGAACGAATCAAAAAATATCGTCAAATAAGTCGATAGCATGGATTTTAAGCATTTTCTTATAAGAAATCATCAGAATAAAATAAGGTTTTTATGTCAGAATCAAATTTTTACCATAATTCTAGTTATCAGCCAACATTAATAGCTTACTGCAAAGCATTTTAATTTACATTAGAAAATATTTTCTAAAAACAAACATTAAAATGTATTCAATTTTAGTTATTTACCTATAGTGGGGCAAGATGAGCACCCCTGATGGTAATATAGAAAATATTTTGAAATTATTGTAATCCACTCAATAGTGCCGAACATTGGTTTCCGTATCCTCTGCAACTATTTGGTTGAGTAAATTTCTAAAAATAAACATCCTAATAATCGTTTATTGTTTTTCGGGTAATTTTGTATAAAGTATTATAAAACCGCATTTTTTTTTTCAATAATCGAAAAAAAATGATAATTTTAGAACGTGATACCATAGCTATACACAAGGTTCACTATATCGATCAGTGTATGACCAATTTATTGTTAAAATATTGTGATTTTAATGAAGTGTTCTTCTTGCCCCGTAGGGGTGCTCGTCTTGCCCCGTAGCATGTTCGAACTGACCATAAAACATCTTTTTTGTTTAGTAAAATAAATCATCCTTATTGTGAATTTTGAACCCTCCCATGCTTATGGGTGATAGAAAACAAGATATAGAAAAGAACTACTGAGAGGTACTTTGAAAAATTGTGTTAACTTTCAATAAACTCAACGTGATTCTTAGGGTGCTCATCTTGCCCCGCCCTACCCTATTGCCAGACAGAACACCCATTCACCCCCACAGGCACAAGTTTCCGTTGTCCCAAGTCCCAAGCTATCGCCGGTTTTCACCATCCTTCATTCGCGGTGGAGACGCATGGTGCTTGCCATTCGGTAGAAGCAACAACCCAACGCATGGTTGTTGCTTCCCCGATCAAGGACTCTCTCACTCTTCCTTTCGCCTGAGTTGTCTGAGTATTTCGGCGTTCGGTGTCTCGCACCGATTCCAGTTTATTCCGAGTGACGATTTTTCATACCAGCAATGTATTCCATGTTGGGGTAATCATTCGTCGCCGGCCTGCGGTATAGAATTGGAGCTAATACGCGCGATGGTCGAGGGGGTTGCTTGCTCGTAAAATGTGCCATTATCTCCATTCCTGATGGGCGCAATAAGCAGCTGTGCTACCGCCCGGCGCGACATGTCATGGCGTCGTCGTGTGTAATGAAATTCCTGGCTGGGCTCCTTGTCCAACGCGTGCCTAGGCTGTGTAGATTCCGATAACGACGCGACGGCTTCGACGGGTTGAAACGGAATGAGCGACTAGTTGGTCGGCGGTGTGGTTTCTTTGTCGGTTATTGTGAGGCAGTGGTTTTCCATTTTTTTTTAACTTGACGAAACGAAAAAGAGGTTCTGCTACCTAGCAAAGCAAAGCAAAGCAAAGCAAAGCAAAGCAAAGCAAAGCAAAGCAAAGCAAAGCAAAGCAAAGCAAAGCAAAGCAAAGCAAAGCAAAGCAAAGCAAAGCAAAGCAAAGCAAAGCAAAGCAAAGCAAAGCAAAGCAAAGCAAAGCAAAGCAAAGCAAAGCAAAGCAAAGCAAAGCAAAGCAAAGCAAAGCAAAGCAAAGCAAAGCAAAGCAAAGCAAAGCAAAGCAAAGCAAAGCAAAGCAAAGCAAAGCAAAGCAAAGCAAAGCAAAGCAAAGCAAAGCAAAGCAAAGCAAAGCAAAGCAAAGCAAAGCAAAGCAAAGCAAAGCAAAGCAAAGCAAAGCAAAGCAAAGCAAAGCAAAGCAAAGCAAAGCAAAGCAAAGCAAAGCAAAGCAAAGCAAAGCAAAGCAAAGCAAAGCAAAGCAAAGCAAAGCAAAGCAAAGCAAAGCAAAGCAAAGCAAAGCAAAGCAAAGCAAAGCAAAGCAAAGCAAAGCAAAGCAAAGCAAAGCAAAGCAAAGCAAAGCAAAGCAAAGCAAAGCAAAGCAAAGCAAAGCAAAGCAAAGCAAAGCAAAGCAAAGCAAAGCAAAGCAAAGCAAAGCAAAGCAAAGCAAAGCAAAGCAAAGCAAAGCAAAGCAAAGCAAAGCAAAGCAAAGCAAAGCAAAGCAAAGCAAAGCAAAGCAAAGCAAAGCAAAGCAAAGCAAAGCAAAGCAAAGCAAAGCAAAGCAAAGCAAAGCAAAGCAAAGCAAAGCAAAGCAAAGCAAAGCAAAGCAAAGCAAAGCAAAGCAAAGCAAAGCAAAGCAAAGCAAAGCAAAGCAAAGCAAAGCAAAGCAAAGCAAAGCAAAGCAAAGCAAAGCAAAGCAAAGCAAAGCAAAGCAAAGCAAAGCAAAGCAAAGCAAAGCAAAGCAAAGCAAAGCAAAGCAAAGCAAAGCAAAGCAAAGCAAAGCAAAGCAAAGCAGAAAAATATATTGAAATATTATACAATTTTTCAAAATTATTTCAATGAATATCTGTGAATGAGTAGCCTTGAATAGACTAAGCACTCTAGCATGACGGTATGCCTAAATGAATTCGCCCCCGTTTGAAAACCCCTGCCCTAGGGGATGGAATTTCGGACGACTGGTGGATGTGCGTTCGGTTTTTGGCTGAGTAGGAACAAGCTTTGTCTGTTATGAATCCCCACATTTCCACTGCCGGCTGGCTGTCACCGTTCGTCTCGTCGGCTGAGGGCTGATATGGTCGTCGGAATGGAAGGAATGGTGTCTTTCGGGACAGGGCAGCAGCTCTGTGACTGTGAGCTTTGGCCGCCGCTGCCTTGTCTGTCAGTCGATTCGCAGTTACTGCCACGGTCGGAGTGAATCATCGTCCTCTGGGTGCTTTCCTGGTGCTGTTCGTGGTCGCTCGATGAGTAGTGGTCGTGCGTGTCGTTCGGCGGCGGGGATTTGCAGCAGTGCGTGAAAGTAACTGAGAGTGTGTGTGCGCGCATCATCGGCTGGGAAAAAAAGGAGAAAAGTTGGAGGACGCTCTTGTGCAAGGATATTTGTGTTTTATGTTTTACCTTTTGTGAAGAGTCATTATGATGTTGGAGAGTGGTCATAATTGAGGGAATTTCAACTTTTTTGTTGTTCTGTTGGAGTAAAGGTTAAACTGTATGCTTTTCAAGCAGCATCAGCATATTTTGGGTTTCGTTAGGATAAGTTCTGCTGCCTTTGAGTGGAACTTTGTCGCTGTCGGTGTTACTGCTGCTTTCTTTCTTTGTATATTTGCTTGTTATTATTGATAGCGTCTAACAAGGGTTACATCAAGGATTTTCCGAGAAGGAAGGCGAACTTTGAGCGGTAAGTGTTTCGACTGAAGTTCACTGCTTTGTGAATTAAGTAGATATAACTCCGGCCAGGGAGGATATTAAATACACTTGAACTAATGAAAAAATCAGAAAGCTTTAAGACTTCTATTCACAAAAAATACCTCAAATATATAAACAACGTATATTACGATCGGAGCAATAATGCGTCAGCTGATGATGCTTGATAACAATTATGTTGTCGATCGAATCCAACAGCAAGAGGCGTAAAAATAACACTTTGACGTAGGTTATTGGTAGTGGCAGGCGAGATAATCGTAAAAATAAAAACTATCAGCTTCCACAGTGGATGGCCTGGCCATACTACACAATGCTAGCACGGGGGGACACGAAGAACAAACAAACCGCCTGTATGCTATAGACAGTTGTTTGTATGGTTGAAACTATGCAACAACAGATGTTGACTGACTATGCATTATGTTTGTCACTCGACGGTAACTAACCTTCGTTGATAAGGAAAGCCACATTGTTGTTCCATTCATGAGATCGTTTACAAGTTGGTCTAGATAGTGGATGTTTAGCAGATGAAGTATGTGCAGAAAAACTTATGAATTACTTACCCTTATTTGCTACCGGGTAAAGCATTTAGGAGAAGAAACCCTACGAAGGGAGGGTTCCACTTTGCAATGAACTGGTCGGCATTTGGTTGAGAAAACACATGATTCCATCTGTGTTTCTGTGACACCCCTGTCGTTGGGGGTGTCAATGGGTAGGAGAGGCGAGATTGGGTCAAAACATTATCTGAAATATCTCATCAAATACATATTACGAATATCGAATCAAAACTTTTATGGTGTCATCCTAGTAGTTTCCAGCAATTTATGTTGAAAAATTAGGTTTCTAGAGCAATTAGTTATATTTTGATAAACCATCGAAAAAAGCTTGAAAATAAAGTGTTTTAAAAATACTACTTTTGAAGCTCGATGAAACACACGTTTAGGTGGATGGATACTTTTTAGAATCGCAAACTCATAGCCATCATATAATATATTATTAGTGTGTAGTATCAACCTTGACCAGAACTTTATTAATTTTTTCTTTGTTGTCAATGCGGAACAAATTCAGTTCCCTTGATCCATTTTCACTTCCTGTTTTTTTTTGGTTCATTGCTACCATTCAACAAATCTTCGTTGCATTGTTTTGTCAGTCAGCAAACTTCCTTCCCGGCCATTGCACATGGCGGTCACTGGCACAGTTTTGTGCCGCGCACCATTGACAGTTGTATAAAACCTCCGCACTCCGTTCCTATCCATGCTCTCCTGAGATTCATCTATCACACTCTCTTCATGTTGCCGTTTCTTGCAGCGATGAATTTGCTTCTCATCTGACCATGTTCATTATGTAACTCTTTTGAGTTGCTTTATCAACATTAGGCAACTCAAATGAGTTGTATAATGAAGAAATGATTGCATAAAATTGTGTATGGAACTCGATTTTTTCAGTACTCTTCGTATAACTATTAACATTTTTTTTTGTTTTTATAAATGTGTGTTTTAACAGTAAGCTAATTCTACACTATATTAACAATTAATTTAGAAATTCCACCAAGTAACCCTTTAGGCATTCAAAGATTGCTTTACCGTTTTCTTTAAGAAATCTCTCTGGAAGAATAAATTGTCTTAAAGGCCACTTTATGTGGTTAATGCAAGGATGTCATGCAGTATTTCTCTCAGGAGTTCTTGAGGAGGACGTTTTTAAAAGTAAATCAGAGCAGGTACTTCAAAAGATTCTTGCAAATGCTTCATCAAGTATTTCTTAAAATATTTGTTCAAAAAGTCTACCAATGATTCTATTAACGATATCACTGAGAATTGATATAGAAGATCATTTAAAGAGTTCTTAATAAATCCAGAAAGAATTACTTCAACAAATTTTCAAATGATTCTTTCGGAACCAGATATTTTTCCAAGAAATTACATTGAAATTCCGCTAAAGTAGTTCTTCTAGAACATTCCCCCATGGTTTCTTTCAGGATATTCTCCAAATATTTCTAAGTCAAATTGTCTGAGGATTCATGATAGAGTCACAGTGCCCTTAGTAATCTTACGATCCCAAGTTCATTCTATTCGAAAACTAAGCGATTGCAGCACCGATCGATTCCTTACTTTTTATTATTTATGCTCGCTTCAAACAAAAACACAGAAATAATAACCAAAACAAAAACAGGTACCCTATCTTGAATGATTGTTTCAGAAGTTTCTATGAGGAATTCCTGGAGGAATCCTTGGATGACTGGTTTGTCACTTTCTTCAGATATTATTTAACCTTCTTCGTGCATTAGCTTGCGCGAACCTCGCTGACCTAATGCACGTTTAGGGGTCATAATAACCCTAATGCACGAATAGGGTTAAGAATGCCAAGAAGTATCCTTTGAATGAAAGGCCTTGGTTTATATCGGAAATGCTTAAGATATTATTCCAAGAATTCCTACGAGATTTTTTTTAAGGATTTCTTAAATATTCCTTCTAAAAAATCTTTTGAAAATTATTCAAAGATTCATTCAGAATTTCTTCAAGGATCTTTTTAGAAACTCCTACGAAGGTTTCATCAATCATTCATCCAAGCATTCCTTGTTTAATTTATTTTTATTTTTTCCAAAGATTTTACGATTCTACCGAGGATTTTTGCAGGGATTTCTCTAGGAAATTATATCATGATTTTATTGGAAATTCTAGAGGAATTCCTTCAAAATGTCTTTAGAAATTCCTTCATTAAGTTTTCCAAAAAATCTTTAGTAGTTCATCCAATAAATCCTCTTGCTATTTTCCAATGATACGTCCAGAATTTATTCGTGTATTGTCTTAGAATTTCTTGAAATTATTTCACCAATCAATTCTCAAAGAATTGCATTAAAAATTTCATACATGATTTCTCAGGTAATTTACCATAACATTGTACAAGAAATCCTTCGAGAATTCTTTCATGCAAGGATTTTTTCATGTACATATTTCTATAATTACTCCAGCACGAATTTATTTTCAATGATTCTTACACACCTTTCTCCGAACATTTTTCTAGAGGATCCATTGAGTGTTTCTGCTAGATATGTTTTAGAAATCCCTTGAATAAGCTCTTTCAAGGATCCAGGATTTTTTCTCTAATGAATATTAAGAAATTCAAATAAAAAATTGTAAGAATTCTTTCAAGAATTCTCACAGAAATTCCTCCAAGAAATTGTACTGGATTTCCTTTTATGAACTGTTTAGGTATGCTTTCAAGGAGCATGAGGAATTTTTCTACTGATACCTTCAAAGATTTCTTTAGAATTTTTTCTAACGATTTCATTAAGCATTTTTTTCCCTAAAAATTCTTTCTTGGATATCTTCCACGATTTATCTAGGAATTACTTCGAAGACTTCTCAAGAAATTCTTCCAAGATTTTCTTCAAATGTTGCTCCAGCGATTGCTTCGGTAGCTCCTCCAAGCGTTTCTGATGGGATTACTTCAGTAGTATTCCCAAGAATTCCGTGAAGAGTTTATGAAGTTCCATCAAAGATTTCTAAGGCATTTTACAAGCACTTCATTAGTTATACATTCAAGGATTTCTTCAGATTTTTTTGGATAATTATTGAAGGAAGTCTTTTAAAGATTGTTTAGGTGATTTTAGTACTTTTCACAATTTGCTCATGCATCCTTTAAGAAATTCCAGAAAGTGTGAAATCTTTTTCTCCAAATATTCTTTTTTTATTTTTTTTATTTTAAAGTTTTAAGGTTCTAAATTATATAAATTCATTCGCATCTTCAGCAAGGATATTTTTCCATGTGGAACTCCTGCACGATTCCTTCTTAGAGAAACTTCTAAAGGAATCTTCGGAGAACTTTGTTGAACCTCAGAAGGAAGCCTTGAAGGATTTCATGACAAATTCCCTGAAGGGCTTTATAAAGAGATCCGTAGAGATATTCCTGAAGGAAAAAAAACCTTCAAAGAAATTTTAAAGGATTGCTTGAGAAATTTTTGAAGAATTAGCTAAAGAAATGCTTGGAGGAGTTCCTGAAGGAATCATTGAAAATATTCCTAAATCAATGCTTAGAAGAATTTCTGAAGCAACCCCTGAAAAAAAGTTCTGAAGGAAATCTTAGAGTATTTTTTGTAGAAGTCAAGAATTTTTCGACATCCCCAGCCACCCTTGTATGATTATTAGTATGAGAACCCAAATATTTTTGTATGACACGTAAGATTTTTCAAACCCCTTTTCCCCCATACACACTTACGTAATCAATGGACAGCCACTGTGGAAACTTTTGGAAGAATTTCTGTAATTTTTATAATAACTTTCTGAAGTAATACCTTGGAGATTTTTTAAGGTATTCTCGGAAAAATTATTGAAGAAATCCTTGTACATTCACTTTTGTATTCTTCAAAGTCAGCAAACATTAAAAAAATTGAAAATTTTCTCAGAGGCAACCGTAATTCTGCAGAGTGATAAAAGGGCCATTTCAATCTTCGACGTATACTTGCTCTACTAGAATGTAAAATCTAGTCACCTGTAGGAATTTTTCAAGGGATTCCTTCAGAAATTCGTCCAAGGATTCCTTCAGAAATTCCTCCAGGGATTCCTTCAGAATTTCCTTCACAAATTTCTTCAGGGATTCCTTCAGGAATTCCTTTAGGGGTTTTCTCTGAGATTCCATTGAGAATTGCTTCAGGAGATTGCCTTCAGGAATTCCTCCGGGGATGCCTCCGGGTATTCCTCAAGGGATCCCTTCGGGAACTCCTCCGTGCATTCTTTCGGAGAGTCCTCTGGGGATTACTTCAGGAATTTCTCCAAGAATTCCTTTTTGAATTCCTTCAAGGAATTCATTAAGGAATTTCGCCAAGGATTTCCTCAGGAATTTCTCCAAGGATTCCTTTCTGAATTCCTCCAAGTATTTCTTCAGGGATTTCTTTCAGGAATTCTAAGATAGATTTCTTCAGAAATTCCTCCAGGGACTCTTTCATAATTTCCTCCACGGATTTCACCAGGAATTCTCCTGGGATTTTTCCAGGAATTCCTCAGGGATTCCTCAGGGATTCCTCCAGGAATTCCTCTAACTGTGTATGAAAGAAAACTTTAGGATTACCAAGATACATCTCGGATTTTTTTATATGTTGTGTAAAAATGTCCCTGCTTTCAATTGATTCAAAACATTTGAAAATCGATGGTTGCCAACATCGTGAAAAACTGTTCTGGTATAAAATCAATATGGCCTGTTGCTTGAAGAAGAGAAAATATCTAAGGGTGAAATTTACTGTTTGGTAATTGGACAATTCCGTAACGGTCTTAGTTGAAAGAAGTCTTAGTTTAAAAGAAGGAAAAATATCAGACAAAATTAATTGTTCTACCATAGCTGTTCGGTCTTCCCGATCCGGACTATTAATGGGTACAGGCAGGTGGCCAACTTTTCTGGGCCCATCCTGATGATTTAAACTCCGAAACAATCCTTACCAGCTGGCTTATTATTCTTGACTTGCTGGATAACATCCTTAACTTCCCTAAACGTGGGAGTTGGATCGCTGTTTACTGTTGGTTTCTCCGCCTCTAAGGCCGGTCTTCTGGTTCGTTTGTGCTCGCTGCTGTATTGACGTAGTTATTTTTCCCGGATCCTTCGTCCCCCATGACTGCGTTGCCCACGCCATTCAGATGCTCATCGTAGTGCTGCTTCCACCTTTCGATCACTTCATGTCAGTCCGTCAAGAGGTTCCCGTCGTTATCCCTGCTCGCGGCACGAAGCTGTTCGGGATGTGTTTAGTTTCTGTTAAAACTTCATTATTCCGTGCACAGCAGTTCCAGTTCCTCGCACGGAGAAATAGACGATCTGAACGTACCTTCTTAATCCCAGGCTGCACTACTAGCTTAACACATGACGCTTAGCTGGCTTAGCTTAGCTTTGTCATCGATCAAGCCGTGGAAGCGTGAGGTTAGACCATACCAGAGTTTTGTTGGACGTTGCTTTCAGGTTGTCGATACACCATTCGCCGGCCCATATTTACCTACAAATTGTTGGAAAACGTCACAAACAGATCTCCCAAGAAGCTCAAGCGTAATGAATTCAACAAAAAGAGCAAACTCTGTAATAATTTTCGTTCCTAGTTAGCGCGGTTAATTGTACTTTCATCTCCGGAAGCTCATAACATGCCCTAATGGTGTAATTATTACAAACGAGGCGGCTCACACCCCATTCCGAATTATGTACCACAAAAACGACAACGACAACGATGCGACGACGATGATGATGATGAGGATGAAGTGGATGACGATGATTTTCCGGTGGTTGAGCAATGAACCGACGGACTGATGGATCGGCAGAAAAAGGAAAACCCTCGATGATGGATTACGACGACGAGTACACTTTAATCCTGTTCGTCCGAGAGGAGCAAATATTTTCCTTCGACTTGACTGAGTGAAACAACCTTTGTAGATGTGTCTTCTTGGTTTTCCTGGCGTAATGACCCCACTGAGGCAGAAGCCTACTTCTAAGTAGCGCCATATGAGTATTTCCTAAGTTGTTAACCGAGAATTTTCTTTGATGGGCACAATGAAAGAGACGAACCAGCCAAGGGCTGAAAGTCTCTCTAATAAAGACAAATCAATCAATCAATTTGATGGGCACACACACAACATAGATATTCTATGCTCAAGGGTGCCCCATTACGAAAAGTTCCTGGACTGATAGGAAATCGAACCCGTCACCCTCAGCATGTTTTTGCTGAATACCAGCACATTCACCGCTTCGTTTATATGCCCCACCTTTTTATGTGTACTAGGAACATTTAGCAAAGACAACGTCGCCGTATTAGAGTCAACTAGGCGAGGGAAATAATCTGCTACGACGCGTGCTCCTGCTTGTTTAGAGTAGGGAGTAGGAAATGCTAGCTATAGCCAAAGCTTTCTGATCCACCTCGAAGCCAGAAAGAGGACGGGTTCAGTGTGCTTCTAAGGATTCACTTTATTGATCTAACTTCGGGTTACATGCTTTCATTGCTGCGTGTGTGTGTCACGGGTTATCGTTGCTTTACTGTTGAAAGTGATAAAACGATTGAATCGGTTTATGCTCAAAGATAAACCGGAAGACGTACCAAACAATACTCCCTGAAGAAGACCCAAACCAAGGGTTGAAACGTCAGATGAAATAGTATCACCCCGCTTATAACTTATCTGGACCGAAAAGCCAACCAAAGAGGGATAATTCTGCCAATCCATCGGTCGTTTCCACAATCAGCTGGTCCACAGAAGGAACTCCTGGAGATTTCCAAAAGTCAGTCCTGGAGGATTGCCAGAAGAAACTCCTGAAGAATTCTTAGGAAGAATTCCTTGATGATTGCAGGAAGGAATCCTTCGAGGTCCTGGTGGAGGCAATTCAGAATCCAGAAGCTGTTGTAGGAATGCAACAATGAAGTCATGGATGAATTCCGTAAGGATTCCTACAGGAAATTGAAAAACTTGGTGAATCCCAGAAAGAACTTGGGGAAACCCCAGAAAAAGCTGCAGGAGGAATATCAGAAAGAAGTGTTGGAGAAATTCTAGAAAAAAAAACTCTGGGGAGATTACAAAGACGATTCATTTGGGAATTTAGTTGGAGCTTATGAAGAAACCAAGAATGAAGTCAGGGATGAATTCTAAAAGAGTTTCATGCAGGAAGAACTCCTGTTTGAACTCAATAAGAAACTCCTGCGAGAATCACAGAAGGAACTTCTGGAGAAATTTCATAAGAATTTCTTTTAATTTCTTTAGGGAATTCCAATTCTCAGTTCCTGAGGAAATCTACATAGAAACTTCAAGAGGAATACAAAAAAAGAGTTAGCTAAGCTAGGGTTGATCCCAAAAACAACTTGGAAATATCCCAAAAGAACTTCTCAACGAATTAGAATTGGTTAACTCAAGCGATCATATGAGACCATCTAGAGCAATCCTTGAAACATTTTTAGAGGACACTTGAAAGTAGTTCTGGAAGAATTCCGATAGATTACGCTGGAAAATCTCATGAGATTTCCTAGATGTATCCGATAACAAAATCCTTAAAGAAACAACGAAGATATTCCTACGAGAGGAGCCTCAGGATTTTACAGGATTTTTTTGAAACATGATCTTAGAACGAGGAATCCTAAAATAATAAAGGAATTATTAGATAATACCTAAAAGAATCCTGTAAGATTACCTAAAAGAATGGCACGCTCTCTACTTCATTAAGAGCCCCGGATACTTGCCGATCTACTAAATTATATTTTTCAACTTTAGCCCTAATTTCGGAAGCACTAATGATGGCATGGACGCATTCTACGTGCAGCTCGAATGCGAGTACGATCTTTGCCAAAGGCACGACGTCATGAAAGGGAGGCCTATACGGTCCGGTAAGCCAGGAGACGGGATTCAGCTTGACGATATGAAAGTTCAGCGCCCACCAGCTCTGGAACGAAAACAACCATCGCCTTTCTCGCTAACAAGAACATGATAATTCATTACACTTAGAGATCGCCACAGCACACGGAATCACAAATCGACCACGTTTTGATTGATGGACGGTCTTTCTCCGACATTATTGACGTCAGGACCAAGGTTATTAGTCAGGTTGTACAGCCTCGGCTGAAGACGGTGTCCGTTGCTTTTTACATAATAACCTTGGTCAGGACCGTTTGCTTTGCGCTGAAGGCGCTACGAGTGTTTCATTTTTTCCTTTACTTGCCATCTGCTCAAGCAACTTTGAAGTGAAATCATTACTTGTCCTATTTCGTACAGTAAGTACGAAGTGGAAACTAGCCTTGAGGAGCTGAACTCATCAAGATGGACCCAACAAGCTGGCCATCTGCCTGCAGCGGTTATTATAGTCAGGATTTGGAAATTGAACAGCTACCAGAGGATTGGAAGGAAAGGGTAATCGGATCCTTTCGAAAAATCACTGTAAAGGTTTCCCTAGGGAACTGTCCAAACTATTTCAAGCAACGATAAACGCTGGCCATAACTGTATAAGAGTTTCAGTTCAGAGCCGTTACAGCTATACATACATGAGATACAAACTCAAAATTTAATATCATGGACTCTTTTTAGCAATCGTAGAATGAAAAACTTTTCGAACATTTTTCGTTCGTGCCGGAGTACAAGGATTTCAGAAAACGGAAGTGTACTTCTAGGCTCATGAAAACAAATAGAAAATAATGTTGTTCTAAACCGTCTGCTTCATTTAATCAGCATTATGTGGCTCTTCAATAAATGCATTCTTTTAGAAAATATGAATCACAGATGTGAAATAAAATTATATTTTCTAAATTTGTATTTTGTATGAGAACTTATTGGACACGGTGTAATAGCGCGGAATAGAATACTAAAATGTATGTATGTAATGAATAAGTAATAGACTAAGATTAATAAAATAAATTGAATTACAGCATTGAAGCTGCACATCATGAAAGCTGCTTTCAATCTTTGGTGTATCGCGCAAAAGATGACTTGTCTCCGCAACACGCCCTATTTTGCTTATCCTTTGACAGATATGCGTATTTCGACTACCACTTGTAATTCTCCTCAGTGTCAGTTATTCAGTCGGTACAATATGCTTTTCAGGAGTTCCGATGAGGTCTAACTGGGTTTTCGGAGACAGTTCAGGAAGTTTCAGAGGTTTTTCAGGAGGATCTGGATGTGCGTTTTCGGGGGTTTCGGAGGATCTCATGTGCGGGGACCGAGGAGTTTTCAAGGGCATTTCCGGGGGTTTCGAAAGGTCTCAGGTGCGTGGGGTCCGGGGTTTCAGGAAGCTTCAGAACATTACCCCTAATTCCATTACCCCGAAAACCATTACTTTGGAGACCCGCTCTGAGTAATTAACGGTGCTCCAAATGGTTGGCCGCATTTTCAACAAAAAATTCCTCCTTTGAGCATATGTTTTTCTTTCTGGCCTTACTACTAAGGAACTTTTTGGCAGTTGGCAACTGGTATATATCTGTTAATGACGCCACTAGGTGTCGAAAGCACCTCATCTATAGAGTGACCTTGCCAACCAGTAAAGTCCGTCAGATGCCTGACGGAACGAGTGACAGCGAGGACAGTCATGATAATGAGAGGTGGAGCGGACCTGGTGTGATGGTTAGAACACTTGACTATCACGCCGAGGACCTGGGATCGGATCCCACTCCCGACAAACTTGCAAAATGTGAGTTCTTCCTTCGGAAGGGATGTAAAGCGTGGGTCCCGAAATGAACTAGCCCAGGGCTAAAAATCTCGTTAATACCGATAAAAAAAAAATGATAATGAGAGGGCAAAATTGACACAAAAGCAAATGAAGAAGTGAATTGCGATCAATGAGGATCACTTTTGTATGATTCTAATAAGCTTATTTCTACTGTTAAACATTTTCTCGATTTTGACTAGTATTTGATATAGTGAGATTGGAGGTAGTATAACATAATGAACCTGATTTTTCCTCAAACTAAACATGTATTATGAACTAGAACTTGTATGTACAACCAAACCTAGTACGGAGGAGCCGAGCGTTTCTTATCTACAATTGATTGATCATAAGAGGTGGCAAATGATTGTATTTTGCCTTAAAATTTATTTTTCATGCACGTTAATACTACTTAGAACTCAACGATAAAGCAGTGCGCAGGAAGCTAGTGCCAGACAAAGGACAAACAAATGCTATAAAACGTACACTTTGAACTTAACCTTAAACATGTCCTTAATCCTAAATTTTATGTATACAGGAATTTCAATCGCCCCTAACTCGGAAACGAATAAAGTTCGTTACGGATTTGGAAAGTATTCGTCGTCTTTTCTTGTTACCGCGATACGCTAGTAACAGTATCCTTATTTCAAGCATAGGCTATTTTTTCGAGTTATTCTTTGAAAAGATTGCAACGCTAAACTGTTAATATTTTTGTTAGCCATTTTTACCCGTTTCAACAGTACTTCAGACGCACGAATCTCAAGAAGCAAGCTTCTAGCAATACTGCATTCCATTATTCTGTAAATGCTTATTTGTTAGCTTAAAATAAAAAGCTCAAGTGCGTTGGTTTTGTTTACGAAGAGAATTGTGCGCTTGAAATCGTGAGTAGGTGCCAAAGTTGGCCATTGTGGCGGCCATTTTGGGATTTTAACAAGTATGTCCCTAAAATAGACGATTGATTAAAGATAGTCCTTAAATCCTTTGTTGTCACGGCGTAAGACGTAGAACAAAACCACGGTTCTCGTAGCAAATTCTTTATTGTTGAAAAGGCTTTAAAGCTAAAAATAAATGAATACTGATTGTTGGTCATGTTTACATTTGTAAATACTCATAATTCTGTGACTCCAGTCTATGGTCCCTACGTCATATACCGTTTCGTAATAGCAGGTCTAGTCAAATTACCTAGTTTAACTAGTATGTTTTAAAGTCATAGTTATAAGTTTTACTATAGTATTTAAGTTTTACTCACTGTTTACGTCCGTAGGAATAAATTTAGGAATTTAATTGAATGACCAACCAAAGATAGCCGTAAGTAGTTCATTAAGCTAACCTAAAATGTGTTGTATGTGTAGTTCGTTTATAAGTTTTTGTTTTAACAATTCATTTGTGGCAACTCACTCAATTTCACTTGTTAACACAGCTAATCCAATAAGAAGTTTTCAATTATTTCTACTAATTATCAATAGTAAGGATAAGAGAGCTAATTCATTAAGCACATTTCACGTTCTTTTTCGTGTTGTTTTGACATGAGCCTTCGTCCCTACATCATTGGAGCCGATGGATGACAAGCACTCCGTCAGATCGGCAGCATCCCTATGGGAAATATCTTTTGTAGTGGCGACGGGTGTAACGCCTCCCGTAACATCCTTAATGAATCGTCTACCTTCAGGCTTTTATCGTGGTTTAGAGGATTTTAATCGTAAAATAACTAAAAAAGTACTAGTGAAATTCCGAAAACATCCACAGCTCAGGTGAGATTTGAACTCACGACCCTTATTCAAGCTACCGAAAAAAAAGTACATAACTTTCAAGATTTGGGGCAACACATTCGAAATCAGAGGATCCGATAGCGCTTGACCATTTTAAAATACCACTGTCACGATGATGGTTCGTCGTGACTGTTCGATGGTGGTTGCAGGGCGTTTACGGAGGTTTCATAGGGTCCGAGGGGGTTACAGGAGGTTTTTGGTGGTATTTCAGGATATTTCAGAGGATTTTCAGCGGGTTTTAGGCACCTTTCCGGGAATCCGAGGGTGTCCATTGGCATACTGGAAAAACTTGTAATTGGGTTCAGGAAGCTTCAGATGATTTTCTGGAGGATCTGAAGGCACATTTTTGGACGTTTTGGAGTGTCTTATGTGCGTTACAGGTAGCATAAGGGGTTATCAACTGTACTTCAGGAAGTTCCAGAGGATTTTCAGGGAGTTCTGGAGGCGTTAAAGAAGCGTTTTCGGGAGTTTCGGAGGATCTCAGGTCCGAGGTGGTTTAAGGGGCTTCAAGGGGTTTCAGGGTGTTTTCGGAGGCATTTCAGGAAGATTCACAGGATTTTCAGCGAACTTTGGAGGCATTTCAGAAACGTTTCCAGAGATTGAAATGTGCGTTACAGGAGGTCCGCGGCGGTTTCAAGGGGGGTTCGGAGCTCAAATGAGAATCGTATATTATCCAAAACTTTTCTCCAGAATGACGAAAAAGCAAACAAAACCAGCGTGTCCTATTGTCATAATTGGATATTCTTATTTTCTTCGATTTGTGGATCATTTTGGGAAGAAGTACTTTTTTAGCTGGAGA
>NC_085137.1:40438800-40563800 GCF_035046485.1 Aedes albopictus
ATAACCAGCATGCGCCCGTTACACCCAAAACGAACGACCTTGACCGGAACCACGCCAATGACGACAACACGACATCAACTGTCGTCGCCGCCGCCATCGGCCAAACACAACTTCCGAAATAGTCTTACTCCAACCATGACCGAGGTTAGGCAGCCGTACATAACCTACGTGTGTTTATTATTACCAGCAGGATGAGCACTACTGGCAGTATGTACCATGGGCTATTATGGGTAAACGATAACGGTAACAAGAAAACCAATAAATTGACAGACACCGAAGACGGAGACGGCAAAACAATGCAAACCGAAAATACGCAAACCACCCGCACTAATTTTACTTTCATTCACATATGTTTCTCCACCATACCGCACCGGTCGGAGAGAATGAAGACACTCCATGAATTAGTGTCTTATTTGGCTGAGCACACTTGAATTTGTTAGCTCATGAGTGCGTGTCTATTCAAGCGCAAATATCCCTCGTCGACGTCGCGACGCGGCGCTTAGACTCTTGGATGGTGTGAGTACGTAGCACACGCGCATCCAAACACCCACATCTATTTGTGGTCACTCTCTGGCGGCCAGAACTAGCACCACCCAGCGGAAAAAATATATTTCCACCTACCTACTACTTGAACTTGATACAGTTCATTCAACCGTGGGTGGTTTGGCGGTTCCGGGAATCCAGACGAGGACCACCACCCACAACCACAGGATACTTTATGTGCTGCAAGGATTCAGCCCCGACCACCACTCGGGTGTTTCGCCAATAGTGTCGCACGCGCACGTGGTCAAACAGCAATAATGTTTGAATCGTGGCAATCGACGGCCGGCCGGCGGCGTAGTCGCGATAGCGTGTTACCACGACGGTCGACTGCGACGCCTAGCCGTTGTTTGTTTGAGCAGCAGCAGCGAGATGAAAGCGTGGGGCGAGATAAGCGCCTGAATGTAGACCTAGTCTCGCCTGATCAGGGCCAGCAGTGAATCGTGCGATAGAATAGCATCAATTAGTTGCGGGAACTGACAGCACTTTGGTACGATGTTTTTGCCAGCATTTAAGACATGAATTGATATGGATAGTGATTCAGAATACGATAGAATTCACATCATACCGTAATCTGGACGGTAGCAGATCAGCGGAGTAAAGTTGGTCACCATACAATTCTGTTTCAAATGTTGACGTAATTAAATTGTTTCGGTTTCTCATGATATGTAGTTTTCTTAGGAATATGATGATCTTTAAAATCTTTGAAAAAGTATTTTCTTCGCCTTGCCGTCTAAGGTTACAAAGAACATCGAAAGTTCAACCGAAACGCTTGTTTTCGAATCATCCAGCGATGCACGAATCAGTCTGATCAGTTTCGTCGGAATCCCATGTTATCATATCGTGGGTCTCCTCAGTAAAACTATATCGTTGGTGGCACATGCACTGTACAGGACCTTGTAGAATAAAATAATTGAAAAATGACAATCTCCTACCGTGAATCGAGCCTAATGCCGTTTTTCTTTTTGAACCTGGGTTGGAACTGGATTGCCTGAAGGTAATGGAAGACGCAACTGCCCCATGAGTAAAGCACATTGCCTGCCCCCTCCCAATACCTGCTTTCAGCTTAGCGTTACATGGACACTCCCGTTGTTATTAATCCAAGTCTAGGAAAGTCTAGGGATTTTTTATTTCAACGAATTTCTTGAAAAACGTCCTAGCCCCTCTGTAGCGAACTGATTACTCGTCACAACCTGTTGATTGAAAGTCGTCCTTATAATTATTCAACTCAATCTGCGTCGCTTTAAACGACCAATTCGCCATCCCGGTAAACAACAATCGAGGAACAATATAGTAAAATATTCCATGACGGTCAACACGGAATAGCATGTGATTTTAATTGTTCGCCAATTTTGCACACTGTAAATAATGTCATCCTAATTAAATGACAAAATTGATTTCGTAGATATGGTGCCCACCGCGTAGTGTCTGGACAATTGGGTGCGCGTGCCAATGATCAGCAGAAGTAATGAATTTGTTTGATGAGGCACAATCATGAGCGGTCGCCATGTTATCGGCAGTATCTCTTCTGTCAGAGCAGAACTAATGAGGCATTCCTTCCGTACATCACTTCAGTTCCACTTCCAGTCATACCACTCTTTGATATGGGTAGGTAGTGCCTTGCCAATACACATTACGCATCCAATAACTGAATAATGTGCGTTTGGCACTTTATGTACACTTGTCAAAATAGAAGCTATCACCCGTAACGTGGGTAGATCACCTTATAATGGTGCGTTACGGCGTAAGATCTACCATAACAAATTTTGATCTTGTAATTTTTTTTGCTTTGCTTATGTAAATTGAATTTTTTTTTTCTCGGATCGCCAACTTTTTTTTATTTTTACTTTTTTTACGCGTTTCAAACATTTATTGTCATGTTCCGATGACCCTGGAGGGATCGGTTCTGCTTGGGCCTCTCACTGAGCAGAAACATAATTATTTAAACAATAAATAGAAAAAAATCTCTTTTGATTTCCGGCTTTCAAAAGATTAAATTTTAACCAAGTAAACAACCAATGCCGTGGGTCCATCGCCAGTTTTTCAGGCGAATCCTTGACCTACATAATACATCTCCCAACCACCCACTCCGTAGTACTTATGGGAGTGTCACTGAGTCGGAGGCCTCTTAAATAAGTGCTACATCAACATTTCCTTCCCCTATCCCAAGTTACGGTAAAGATGGGCGTGGCCGGGAATAATGACATTTGTGCTTTTGGTATTCTTGCATAAGATTGGAGCAAAGTTAACTCCCCTTCATTGTTCCGAAAAGCAATCCGAGCAAGATTAGCAAAAGGTACATAAATGTTGTTAGTGTCCAATCTACGAAGTATACCGTAACTACGCTAACGCTTGTCAAAATAGAAGCTATCGCTTTCGACTACATAAGTGACCCGATTTTGTCAGCCCCTTTCCGGGACACATTTTTTGCTCTCCTAAAAAAATAGATTTTCATACTTTTTATCCTTCTATGTTCTGCCTTTCAGCAGTAGTTTGATGATGATCTTAAATGAATTGGTCACTATTCAACCGTTAGATAATGAGAGCAAAAAAATCGTCACAAAATGGGGCTTACAAAATACTAAAATTATTTAGTCCTTGTGATTGGAAGTCACATATACAATTATATACTACGGTACAAAGTGCTCCACCGAAATGGATACGATTGCTTGTGCGTGACAATTGTTTGACAGATTTTCCATAGAAAAACTGTCGAAAAACGGAAACCTCGACGGAATGGATGCTATGTGTTGAAGGTTTAACTCTACACATACAAATAAATAAATTCTACTGGAAGCTTGACTGTATCTTTTCAACTATCATTAAAATCATCATGAGAGTTAAAATAAATAAATAACACAGCATAATGCCTGTACTTGAAAAAATTGCACCACAGAAAATAGTGCATAACTTTTGATTGCGTCTGAGATTTCTCCGCCGATACTTTATGATTCCTCTTGGCATAATTCCATGGATTCCTTTTAGGGATTAATCCAATAATTCCTCCAAGAATTCTTGCAACTTCTACACTTCGAACTTCTATAGTAATATATGCTGAAATGCTTTTTAAAAACCTTGAGAAATTGTTCTAAAAAGTATTTCACGAATTCCATCAATGGTAAAAGTCCTCCAAGATTGTTTTCCGAGAATTCTACAGGATATTTTTTCAAGAATGCCTCCGAGAATTCATTCAATGGTTCTTCCAGGAATTCTCCACAGATTCTATATAATTTGTTCGGAAATGCTTCCACGGATTTCTCCAGAAATTAATTACTATGACGACTCTCCCAGGAATTCTTTCATATATACTTTCAAGAACTTATCGTAAGATTCCTTCGGCATTATTAGAAGTATTCAAGGATGTTTTCGATCATCTGGCAATCATTTGCTCATTTGTCTATATCTCAGTTCAGAAGCCTAATATTGAAATGTGATATTCGACAAACTTGTATATTATTGTTTTTCCTACAATTATCACCAAGGACGCCATATTCTAACTCTTATATTTACGGCGTAAAACTGTTAGTACCACCTACTCATACTACACGATCGAATTTTTCGATCGTTTAGTATGAGTAGGTGTTACTAGCGCTCTCACGCCGTATATATGAAAGTTAGGATATGGCGTCCTTGGTGATAATTGTAGGAAAAACACTAATCTACAAGTTTGCCCAACACCTCATTTCAATATTATACTTCTGAACTTAGCTATGGATGAGTGAGTCAAATGATTGCCAGGTGATCGAAAACATCCTTGGAAGTATTTTATCTGGCATTATTCGCTTGCTGAACACAGCATCAGCGATTCTTTCACGACCTTCTCCAGATTTTCTTTAAATTTAGAATTGCTTCATATACATTTCAAAGAAATCCTGAAAAAAAATATAATGGATTCCTCCGGTAATTCTTGGAAGGCTTTTTTATTGCAGGGTTTCTCGAGAAATCCTATCCATATTTCTCCAGCACTTCCCCCAAGAATTACTCCAAACATTCTTCTAAGATTTCTTAGGAATTCTTCAAAAGACTGCTTCAGGATTTCTTCCAAGAATTTCTCCAGAAATTCTTCTAAGGATTCTTTCTGTAACTATACAACCTTCTAGATTTTTTTTTACCAATGCTGTCGCAAACACGTTTGTTATGCTTGGTTCCATCGCCGGGGTCACATATTATTCCTTTGGCCAAATCAAAGGCACACTTTTTCATTCTTTCCAGGAATCCTCAAGAAAATATCCAAATTTTCTTTTCAATACTTCTTCCAAGGATTTCTCTAGGTATGTTTCTTAGGATTTATTTGTCTAGGAATTCTCTTAAATATTCCTTCAAGAGTTTTTTTTCATAAAAAATCTGCAGTAGTTCTTGTAATGTTTTTTCAGCAATTCTCTCAATTGAATGGTCGATAATCCTTTAAAGAGTTTATCCAAACATTCTCACAGGGACTCATCCGAAAATGCCCATGGTTTTTTTTTCAAGAACTTCTTGCAATTCTTCCGAAAATTCTCCGTAGAATTTCTACAGAAATTCTTCTAGGGGTTTTTCAAGAAATTTGGCGATCAAATATTCGTTAGTTCTTTCGAGAATTTGTTCAGGTATTCATTCAAAGATTACTCTGTAAATTCTGCCAAAAACTTCTTCAAGAATCCACAAGAAATATTTTAGGCTTTCGTCCTTGAATTTTTCAAAGAACTTTAAAGATTTTTTCCAGAATTCCAGTCAATTCTTCCAGGAAATCGTAATTGTAATTCATCCAAGAATTCGTAATGTAATTCATCCAAGAATTCGTCAAAAATCCATAAAATGATTCCTCCTGAAATATTTCCTCTCATTAGTCATGTAATTTTCCAAAGTTTTCTTTGAAAACTATTTTACAAACTCCTGCAAAAATTATAACAAAAACTTCTCCAAGTATTTTTCCCAGGTAAACTCCAAAAAACGAAATCCCTAAATATTTCTTCCACTGATCTCTACAGATATTCATCCAAAGATTTCCAAGAATTTCATTTTAGGATTTTCTTAGAAATTCTGTCACAGATACTTCTAGGCTAGCTTCTAGGCAACTTTCTGAAGATGGTTTCAGGAATTCTGGGAAAAATAGCTTCGGTAATTTTTCCAAAGATTTCTTCAGGAATTCTTTCAAACATTTTTTCAGACATTCTTACAAAGATTCCTTTCGATATTTTTTTTCTAATACATCGTTGCGATTTCTTTTAGATATTTTTTTTTAACTCTCGCAAGGATTTCTCCAGAACTTCCTGTTGGGTTTTCTGCAAAAGTTACCAAAGAAATTCTTTGTAAAAATTTCTAGAAGAAATCCTTGAGGGTATCCTTTGCAAGAAATAGTGGAGAGTTTTAAGGGCAAATCCATGGACGAATTCATGTAATTATTTCAGCCATCTTGGAAGAAACTTCTAAAAGTTGTCCCGTAGAAATTTCCATGGGAGAACTCTTGAAGATACACTTGGATAAATTACTGAAGAAATCCTCATTACAGTTCTTGGAGAAATTCATGAAGGAATTCTTGATGGAATTTCATGAGTATTACTGCTAGACTTCCCAGATTAAAAAATCCTGCATTATGTTTTTGAGAATTTTTTGGAAAGGTTCTTGAAAAAGTTTCTCTTCCAGCTTGAAAGAATTTGAATTCCTAGAGGAAGTGCTTCTGGATGAAGTCTTGAGGAAGTTCTTTAAATTCTTTGAAGTCTTTCTGAAGAATTCATTGGAAGATTATTGAGAGGAATCCTTAAAAATACCCGGATGAATCATTTAAGGCGAAACTGGAAGCATTTCTTCATTATTTTTGTTTTTGATTTTTCATAAAATAACGAAGCAATATTTTCAAAATCGGTTTTCGTGCACTTGTAGAGTATGGATCAAGGTATCTCCTGAATTTTTCCCAGGTGGAAAATGTTTTTCGTTTTTGCAAAAAACATTTTTTGTGACATTTTGTTTAAAAATGGTTTCTGCAAAAATTAAAAACATTTTCCATCTGAAAAAAAATCAGGAGATACCTTGATCCATACTCTACATGTGCACGAAAACCGATTTTGAAAATATTGCTTCGTTATTTTATAAAAAATCAAAAACCAAAAAGTGAGGATCCAGTTTCGCCTTAAAGAAGTTCCGGAGAAATCATTGGAAGAAGTTGAAAAAACCTTCAATTTTTAAAAGAATTTCTGAAGGAGCCTTTTTAAGATTTCTTAGAGGAATCCTGAAAGAACTCCCGGATGATTTCTTCAAAGAATTCCAGAAAAAAATGGCGAGAATCTCCTGGACATTCTTGGAATATTTCCTGGAGAAGTCTTGGAAGCATTCCAAAAGCATTTCTTCGTGGAAAAAATCTTTGGCACAATTCCCGGAGGAGTTCAACGGAAAATTTCTGGAGGGATTTTTTTGTTTCCTGTTGGGTGCATTTTCCACTGCGATCAGTTTTTTTTTATTTAAGGGGATACTTAACCTTTCAGGACGCGCACCATCAAGCAGCTGAAACTGCACCACGCTCGCGCTGTATATGGCGAGCAAGGTTTTTCAGTAGTGTTGTACTTTTTACAACGGTGCGCGTCCTGAACGGTTGAGGTAATTTCAACAAAATTCTTGCACGAATTGGAGATATTGTAGAGGATATCCTTGAGTAATTTGTGGTGCAGTCCTTGGATATTAAATTATTGAAGAAATACTAAGATAAATCGTTAGAGGAATGAACGAATCCCTAAAAAATGTTGGAAAAACTTCTGAAACAATCTTCGAAGAAATTCCAACACCCCTGGAGAACATCAGTGAGGTCTTATTTTTGTAAAACGTCAGCACATCATCAAAATAATTCGACTTGAAGAATTTCTGAAAAAAATCCTGGTGGAAATATTTTAAAACTATCCTTGAGTAATCCTTGGAAGCCTCCTAGATGATTGCATGGCAGAGTCCCTAAAGGTTTTCTAGGAAGAATTTCTGGAGTAGTCCTTAGAGATCTCCAAATAAATTTTCGGAGGAACTCCTAGAGAAATTTCTAAAAGAACTGAAGGGCCCAGTGACCCAGTAATTTTGAGCTGAGCATATAAAAAAAATCTTCAGGTTTCATGCTGTCAGGAACTTTTTAAAGATTATTTTTACGATTATTAGAATAAATATAAGAAATCGGAGGAAATTGGGTCGATTTTGAAACTCCATACACTTTGTATGGGATGAATAATGGTTGTAAAACTTTAAACCTCATTTACTCAAAAGAGTGTTTTTGTCACTTACACCTCTTTGCTTCTAACCCCCTCAACTCGGAAAAAAGCTCGAGAAACTCTTACATAAATTTCTGGAAGAACTCTGGCATAAATCCCTGTTGATACTGCTGGAAGAATTCTTGGCGAACTCCTGAGAAGCTTCTTGGAGAACCCCTAAAACAATTCCTAAGAAAAATTTTGGTAGACCTTCCGGAGGAATAACTATTTGAACTGCCGGAGGAACATCGGGAAGAATTTCTGGAGAAACTTCTGGAAGGGTTTTCGTTTTGAATACCTGGGAACGTTTCCCAGAGAAACTTCTGAAAGACATTCTAGAGCAAATCCTGTGAAAAATATTTTCAATAATTTTAGGACATTCCTGGAGGAACATCCTTTGAGATATTCCTATAGAAATTTCACCAAAATTACTTTTATGAAAGTTCCTTAGCGTAACTCTTGGAAGGATTACAAGTAAATACTCTAGGGAAATATATCCCTTGGAGAAATATGCCTATAGAAATTTCTAAAATTGTATTCATCAGCAAATGCAAAGAAATATTTCTGAGAGAATGTTCCAACAGCAGCTCTTGATAAATCTTAAGGAAAACTTGTGGGGCAGTACCGAAAAAATAGGGTAAAAGTACCCTTGTTCAGCCTATGTCCCTATCTTCATCCTGTTCCAAAAATAGACGATTTAAGCACCGATTGTTTCCTTTTTTGTTGTCATGAATGCTTGTTCACTCATAACAAAAAAAATACTAATCTAAACATATATCGCATTTTGGGTTTGTTTTCAATAGGACGAAAATTAGAGCACTTTGCTTAAGATGGTTTTCGGCCCCATGAATGCAAAAAAAAATCTTGCTAGAGTCGATGCATAAATTGAACTATCCGCGACGGTTGAAAAAAACTTCGGCAGCAAAATTTGACAAATTTTTGTTTGATTTTACTATTTTATGGGTTCTTCCGTTTTGAAAGCTTTCCAAACTAACCGAAACGTTGATAGTTTCAATCATATTGCGTCGTTTGGACAAACTTTATTGAATTCAAAACAACCTGACACCTCAGTTTGAATCAAACAGTGAGTTTGTTTAAAATCCCCCGTTGCTCCACTCCTCCACCATCACTCTATAAAACCCGTCCTTCCCTACCACTACCCTTGATCATTTGAAAATTCAAATTGTTGTTTCAAACTGGACTGATTTTTCTCCGTTTATACCAATATATTAAATCGTACAAATGATTTCAGTCTTGTTGTGCGCAAGTGACCCTTAAACGAATAAGTAAAAAAAAAAACCAATGATACTCCTGTCATGAATCATTCGGGACTAAAAAAATTGACTAAAAAATTGACTATTCATTGAAACTTAAGTTTCTTCTTATCCTGCATTTCGATTTGCCACGGACTACCATAAATTTGATAAGCAAAATTTTAGCTGCCAAGGTCCGTGGCGCAATTAGACACACGTTTGCTTCATTAGCAGATGGTCATGGGTTCGATCCCAGCCCCGGCACTTTCGTCAGTTGCTCTTTCCCCCTGAGAGCAGCTGACACTGACCCTCTTCTGAGCCCATGGCTCAAACGGACCCGGCTGCATGGTCATCGGCGAACGGCACTTCATAATAGACCCTCAATTGGACTGGAAAAAGAAACAACCAACAGCCACATATCAACATCCTTGTGCTCATCATTCTACCTTGATATGGTAGAAAGTGAAAGCAGCGCAACGGCATCCAGTTTGATATAGTACAGCTTCCAATTGGAATCGCTCACGTAGTACCCTAGTGGAAAAAAGAGCTGTAAATTAGGTTAAGTGATTGAAGAAAAAAAAATTAGCTCATGGTTGAATAAATCCATCAGCGGTGTTTTATTGTTACCAACTGCTTCATTTTTTCAAATATAAAATATTGAGCTGAGGTCTAATCCCAGTAACATTTTTAAGTCAAATAGACTAGAAGAGGTTCTTATAACCATCATAAAACCAAAATTAATAGTTGCAGGTTTTATGAAGATTATCAAGGCCTCTAAATACAAAACTAATTGGTTAACAAAATGTAACTTGGAAATGTTTGCCCCACTTCAAAAGTTCGATTTCAGCAACATATCAGTGTGAACTGATCAATATAGAAAAATATCATCAATAAACAGTAAAACACACGTTCTATAAATATTGCATCACCTGAAATCTAATTTCCGCCAAATCCACCTTCTTAATCCCTTCGCTCGAAGCAGCAAAGCTATGAGTAACTTTCGTCACACGTTTTCAGTTGTTTTTGCCAACCTCCTACGCAAGCGTCGTCGGCTGGTACTCCGAATTCCACAAGTCATTCGCAATTTTTCAGCGCGGGACTTTATCCCTCGTACTCGTAGGGATTAAGGACGCTGCGGCACTGGCACAACTTGCGTCTTAAGTCTGTCTTAATCATCCACACCCTCGCTCGCGCCATCACGGTCCACACGGGCGCAAACATCGGGCGTGGTGGACCGATTCACGTGCTTTATCTAGTCACCCGAGGAAGCAAGCAACGCCAAAGTCACCGGCCGTCCAGTGTGAACTAGCTTCTGTTGGCTTCTTGGCCTTGATTAACTACGTACATAGGTTGGCTGGGACGCAAATCCCTACCGGGGGTTAAGGGATTTCCGTTATCTGGGTGCTGTAGCTAAAAATTTCCCAGTTGGATTTTGATTTCAATCTGATGGTGCTGCGCTTTGTTTACTGCGTCGAAGGCAGAGGACCGTCTCTTCAGCACAGGATCCGGGAATGATAAGGTCCGGTGAGACGGTAAGGTCCACCGACCAACGGCCAACTCAGTACCGTGTTTGATTTTATCGACTTCGGGCAGTTCGGGTGCTGCAGTTTAATTGAATTAAAGCAGGAGAAACAAATCTAACCGCCCAAGCGGTAAATATATAGCTCCTGGGGCAACACGCGATTGATTACGATCGATTACAGACTGAGATTGCGAGCGAGCGCGCGCGAGGGTGGAGGAGAGATAATGGAAAGCACAGTGACGTACTGCTACTCGAATGGGATCTGGCGGAAGAGGTGAGTGGGTTGGGCGGTGGTGCGTGGGAGGAGAAGGTCAGGGTCGGTTATGGTCAAGGCTGTGGGGGCAAGCGCGGGTTGGATGAAGGGGGAGTATTGGAGGTGTGGCACTATGAGCAGAAAGAAGGCGATAAGGCATCATGTTCTCGAAATCCAATTTTATTATGCTTTGGGTTGTAAATCCTTTTTCTACAATTTATGTCAAAAAAACACCGGACATAAAAAATAGTATGTCAAGAAGTAGCTGATTGAAACACTGCAGCGCAGCACAAAGAAGGAAAAACATCGTCTCTAATTTTAATTCGAGAGGATTCTTCAGTCTCTGCCCGTTAGTATGTTTCTTTTTATATTGTATTTTATAATTGTTTTCATTTTTGAATGAAATTTGATTTATCTAGTATAATCTTTTTTATTTGCTTTGAGGTTTTTATCAATTTCGCTTCAATCTAAGCACCGACCCATAATAATCGAATTAATTATTGCAGCTCACCTTATGGCCGATTTATAAATTATCTTTCATATCATGCAAAAACATTTTAAATGAATCAAAATTTGCGTAAAATATAAGAATGAATATATTGTCCCTCGAATTCTGTTTCCGTCTAGTACACGTCTATTTTGGACACAACCTGAATTCAATTCGCGGCACACCTTCGACACTATGGTACATAGGATGGTCAAAAGTTAAGATTTTATCGTAAGATTTTATCGTAAACGAAAAGTCGGTCAAATTCTTCGCAATCTAAATCAAATCATGTATTCAAAGTGCAGTTGAGCAGAAAGCTTTTGAGTTGAGATGGATGAAGCTTCAACGACCAACATATTTCAATTAATATTTTTTTTCCACTAGATCATAATACGCCATTACAGTACAACGTCTTTCTCTGTGGTTATGGAATACGATGTTTCGTAAAGGGTGGTACGCTCAAAATTTGGTCAAACAATTTTTTCATAACTTTGGACTGCGTACACCAAAATAGCTGATTTTTGGACCAGTAATGGTGCATTATATGTAGCTTAGACCATAAAATTTTTATCAAAATCGGTTTAGTTTTTGCGAAGATATTGTTGAATACTGAGATCTGCAATTTTAAAATTTTGTACAAAGAGGCTTCAAAAATAAGAACACATTTTTACTGTTTTATTTATAGAGCCAGAAATACTGAAACGAATTCAATGATTTTTTTCTGTATATAAAGAATACATGTCCAAATGTTGTGTAATAATTTCATTCAATTTGATTTCGCCGTTACAAAGTTATATTTGTTTAAGTGGCCTCCTGTCAGTTTTTTTCATAGTCAAACTGCCACAACTTTGAAAGTATTCATACATAATGGCTTAAAATTTTACTTTGATCATATTTGTATAATAGTATTGTACTGTAAAATTTTCATATGAATCGGAGCAGTATTAGTAGTTTTAAAACCAAAAGTATGCTTTACTGATCTTAAATTGTCAAATATTTACTATGGAACGCCTTAGTACAAAATGCTAACAAGGCAGGTCGTTGGTTTTATCTATATATCAACTAATACTTAATGCATTTTGATGAAAATTGTATGGCATAATATACACATAATGTACCATTGCTGGTCCAAAAATCAGCTGTTTTGGTGTACTCAGTCTGACGTTATGAAAAAAATTGTATGATCAAATTTTGACCGTACCACCCTTTATACAGCAAATCCATGCACACATTTGTTTGCATCCTCCTTATAGGCGAAATCAACTGTAAACAAACATTCCATCGACGGGAAAAAGCGATTGATTTAATTAACCCTCTAATACCCAAATTTTTGATTATTCTCGATTTTGTGAATTTCAGTTTTTGATTTTTGTAATTTTTATTTTTAAACATCCCCACACTTTTATATTTTTCCTGGAATCCAATTTGGGGAACGGATTATTTTAGACGAAAACATTTTGAGATTTTATGATTATTGTTGAAACATTATTATTTTCATTTTTTTTTTCACAGAAAATTTTATTTTCCGTGTAATTTTAAGGAAAATAATTTTAGAGTGTATTCGATCCCCTTAAACTATTAAACAAGGATAGAATGATTTGGGAAAAATTTTAAATATGTAAATTGTAGCGATTCAATACAAAATAAACAATGACTTCTAAAAGGTGACTAAAACATCAATTTTTCAATGATTTTAAAAAAAAGTAAATACGCTTTAAAGTACACCAAAAAGCATTTTGAGATATACAGAACAGTCCTAAATATCAGCCAAAAATATAAAAGAAATGATTTTCCACGAAACAAAAATTACAAAAATGCTCGAACTATACCCCGTCTAAAGGCGGGATTGGGTATTAGAGGGTTAAATTAACAGCTTTTGCTGCATTCTGCAGCAGTGGAATCCAACTTTGAAGTATCACAGAACTTTTGTGGGGTTGATTCAACATGTGAATATGGTTAAGGGAAAAATGAACGATGATGAAGAACATTTCGGCTAACTGCTGCTTTGGTACGGTTGCCTTCGTCATACGCAAATCGAAAAAAAAAATATCAGCTCGTGATTATATTGAAACTGAAACGTGAAATCGACACCAACATTTCAAAAGGGCATAACTGCTTTTGGAATCATCACCTTCTTTTAAAGCTGTGGATCATGTGTTATGATTTCCATGTTTTTCACAACAAGTACCAGATGGGAAAAACTCTCCTCTTTCCGACAACCACGATGGTTTGGGTGTAAGGGAGGCAGTACGACCTACAGCTTTGAAAGAAGGTATTACTTCCAAATGCAGTTACGCCCTTTTGAAATGTTGGTGCCGAAATGTAGTATAATTATTCGACTTCTAGTGCTAAAGAGTCTGTTTATCGGTAGTCTACATCTTTTTGCTTTCATCTGATGAGGCATTGGCAAAGCAGTAAGTTGGAATATCTGTAATGATTGAATATTTTCCATCTGATGTGACGGGAATTAACGCATAAGACGAAGCAATTTTTAACCCTAGATTATTTTGTATACTCCTGTGTAAAATCATGGTTAATGCTTTTGAACATGTATCTCACTTCTTCGACGTCATCCTACTTCTTTTTCTTCTTGGGGACAAGGCCTGGTTTAGATTTTTTTAACCACTGTGTATGCCTGCTTTAGAGCTTTAACCACAGTTTTTAACTAAGAGCTTGCTTTGCCAATGTAAAAGGTCATGTGTACACCGTATGGAGGCATGAAGATACTCTATGCCCAAGGAAGTCACTTCCCTTTTTATGTGATTTGAATCTAGAAAAGCACAAGAATTTCAATGTTCAATGATTTTTGAAAAATAACCCACACTCTAAAGTATAATTTGCATAAACTAAGTTGGTTTTTTCCGAATTTCATTGATTTTGAGTGGCCTCTCTCTCCCAACTATTGGTACGTATATTTTTATAAGTATGCCAAGATTACACTGGTGCTGAAAATGTCATTTCGCCTGATCTAAATTCAATCACCTGCAGCTCATTTAAGAAGCTGAACCTGAGAACATGGTTTAGTGAAAACTTATGCGGCTAGACCAGTCTGACAAGAAAGTCACGGACTACCGTTGAAAAATGCCGATTGATATTCACCATGAACTCAAGGTTTCCATATTTCTTCGCCCCCATGGAAATGACATAAATATTCACGATTTTTTTCAATTATTCTTGCGGAAGGAGCATTTTTGCATGACTTTCTTTAATGGGATTACTTTTTCGGGGATTTTTTTTTTTTCAAGATTAATCAAAGTGTTTACGAAATTTTTATAGCGAGAAGATTCTCTCTGAATGTACAGGAAGGATTTCAGCAAGAATTCCTTCAAAGACTCCTTCAGGTATCCTTTAATATGCATTTTTGTTCATATATTTCTTTTAAAATTTCTGCAGGCATTCCTCCATAGATTTTCAAAAGAACTCCCCCAGCATTTATCCTTGGGTCATTTTCAGAAGCTTCTGAATAAATTTCTCAAAAAAATCATCATGAATCTATCCTATATATAGGTTTCTTTAGAATTCCGCCTTGGATTCCTCCGGGAACTCTGTAAAAAATCCCTAGGAGATTTTTTACATAAGTTAGTGCATAGGAATACATGCACTAATAATTTGTTTCCAAAATTTTAGAAAGAACTCCCCAGAAATGTTATCAGAATTTCCTTCAGATTTTTTCTTTTGGATTTCTCCATGAGTTCTTATAAAAAAAAATCAAGAATTTATTTTGGATTTGTTTCCATGAATTCCTCTAAAGATTTTTGCAAACGATTCAATTCCATGAGATTTTTTTCACATGGATTCGGAGATATTTTCAGAGACTCTTTCAGCAATTTCTCTGAAATTTTCCTTTCAAAATTCGATTTTTTTCAGGAACTGTTTTGGATATTATTGTTGGAGTTTCTCCACAGGTTTTTTTTTGGGTTTTATTTACAATAGTCCGGAGTTCTTCCAAAGGTTTCTCCAGATGTTCCTCCAGATATTCCTACAGGGATTGCTTGGCATTTATTCAGATCTTCCATCTTCTTTCAGAAATTTTTCAGGCAATGCTTCAAAAATTTCTCCAAAGATTCTCTCAACAATTCCTACAGAAATTACTTCAGAATTATTCCTTGGCATTTTCCAAAAAAAAAAATCAAGAAATTCTTTCATGAATACCTTTGGAAGGTTCTCCAATTCTTCCAGATATCTTTCAAAGATTCCATCAAAAAAGTTGTTCTTCTCCGAAATTCATTGCAGTGCCTCCAGGATTTATTTTGTTTCTGCAGGATATCCTTCAGCAATTTATAAGGGATTTTAATGTGCTAATCCCTTCAGAAATTATATAAGACTTTTTTTGGAAAATTCTTCCAGATTATCTTCAGGAGCTCTTCCATGAGATCCTTTAGAAAGTCATCAAGAGCACTTTAAGAAATTTATTGAAGGATTTCTATAAGAATTTCATCAGTATTCATATCTGCCATTTTTTCTGGGATTTCTGCTGACAATTTCAAGAGATACTGTCAGAAATTCCTTAACGAATTTTTCCAGCTATCCCTCCCGAAATTTCTCAATCACTTTTATCCTGTAATTACTAGAAACGTTCCTCCACAAGTTTCTCTTGATTATTGTTTGATGGAAAGAAGTTTCTTCTGGTATTCTCCCGTGCATTCATTCAGGAGTTCTTCCAAAAATCGCTTCAGAAATTTTTGTCCAGGAATCACTTCAGAAAGTATTCAAGAATTTCTTCTACAAATCTGCAAAAGTATCACCAGAGTTGATTGATTGATTTAGCTATATTATGGAGACTTTCAGCCTATCATCAGAAGTTTTTCAAGGGATTCCTTCGGATAATCCTCCAAGGATTTGTTTAGTTACTCTTTTGAGTATTCTTTCAAATATTCTTGCAGTATGTTTTGTGCAATTTCAGAAACAATTCTCGAAAGAAATCCTGGAAGAATATCTGAAATAATTCCTGCAAGAAACTCTAAAAGAATCGCAGGAGATAAAATAACAAAATCCTTGTGGGAGTTTTTACAGGAATGACTGAAGCTATTTCTATAGGAATTCTTGGAGGAACCCTTGGAAGATTTTCCGAAGGAATTTCTGTGCTATTTTTAAAAAAAATATTTAGAGAAATTTGTGAAAAATTTCATGAATGAATATATTTAAAAACATCCCTTGCTAAAATTTCTTTAATTATAAAGAAGATACTGGGGATATTTTTGAAGATATCGCTGAAGAAATTTCTGAAGGATATTCAGCAGATTTTTTAAAGGTAGGAATTCCAGGTGAAATGTTTAGTATGGAAATCTCAGTTAGTACTTTTGGATGAATCTCTATAAGAATATCTGAAGAAATCCCAGGAAAATTCTTGAAAGAATGCCAGGAGGAGTTTCTGAAGAACTTTCAGGATAAATACCTGGCGAACCCTTGGTGGAAGAATTTTTAGGATAATTTACGAAATATTATTGGAGAGATCCTTTAACAAAATTCTGGTGGATTTTTTAAAAATATTCCTAGAGTATCTGTAAACGTAGAAGTTTCTAAGAAATGTTTCTGAATAATTTCCTTAAATGATTCGTGGAAAAAATCTTAGTAATTTCACAGTAGAATATATAATTAAATACTGAAGGATTCTCTGTACGAGCATCTGCAGGAAGCTCTGGATGAATTTCTGCCTGAATGATATAATGCAACAAACTCTGGAAGAATTCCTGCAGGATTTGCTATATGAGTCCTTAAAGAAATTATTGGACAGATTCCTGCGGGATTTCCCAGCGCAACCGCTACACCAAAGAGGTGGACTTCTTGAAAATATTCCTGTTCGAATTTCTAAAGAAATCTCTGAAAGATTTTCTGTAGTAACTACTAAAAGAATAAATAAAGGAATTTGTTATGGAATCTTTACGTATAATTCTGAAAAAATCTCTCCGAGGGATCTCCTAAAATTTCTAAAACAGTCCCTGGTGGAGTTTCAGGAACCTTTCGAAATGTATCCAAAAGAGTTCTTAAAGTAATTCTTTAAGGAATCCCCTGAGAATTTTCTTAAACTATCTCTGGATGAATTCCTGAAAAAAAAACTCGCTGGAGGAGTTTCTGAATAGAATCATGATAGATTTTGAGTTTGAATGTTTAAATGGAGTCATGTTTGTAGGAATTCATGAAGCAATTTTGGAAAAAAGTAGAAGATTTATTTTAAGAAATCCTTAGACAAATTGATTGAGAAATCTCATTAAAAAATTTTTCGGGTATCTCAATGGGAGATTTTCTGCCGAAGACTAGAACTGGAAGAGTTTGTAAATACGAATGTCGAAGATTTTAAGAAGGAATTCTAAGCGAAATTCCGGAAGAAATTTCGGGACAGATTCCAAAAAAATCCATGCTAGGTTTTCTAGAGGAATTCTTAGGTAAATTTTTGGAGGATCATCTAGCTAGAGTCAAGAAGTTTGAGAAAGCCTGCTCTAGAAGAAATTCTGAAAGAAAATGTCCGGAAATTTCTGAAGCAATTTCAAAAGGAAGAAATCCAAGGAAGGTTTTATGAAGGAGTTCTCAAATTGTTGGTTTATTTGTCATTTCTGGGATTTTTAAGCTTTTATGGGTCATTTATCCCGTAGTTCCTAAATTAATTTCTGGGGTACTATGGATACAATGAATTTTCTAAGGGCATCTTTGGAAGAATTCATGGAGGAATTCTCACACAAATCTTCAATGGTATTCCTGGCAGAGTTTCTTAACAAGATTTTTTGAAAGAATCGTTGGAGAAATTTGTGGAGGAATCTTTCAAAAAATGTCTGAAGTAATCACCAAAGGATTTTTGAAAAAAAAAAACATGTAGGGATTTTTGAAGCAATCCATGCAAGATTTTCTGACATAATATTATGTAAAATTTCGGAGGAATAGTTAGTAAAATATCCTCCAGGGATTTCTTCGGAGAACTCTACACAAATTCCTCTACAAATCCCTCTAAAGGTTTCTTCGGTGGCTTCTACAAGGGATCCTCTAGAAATTCAACAAGTAATTTCTCCTTAAATTCATTTAGAAATTTTTCGAAGAATTTCACAAAAATTAATCAAGAAATTCCTCAAAAATTATCATACAGACGTTTCTCCAAGAAATCATTCAGCGATTCCACCAAATTCTTAGAAATTTTCAACAGTATCCGCTAGACTGTCGCTTTAACCAACTTTAACCAAGCCACAGAACAAGTAACAATTCTACGGAATAGAAAGCCAAACTAACTCCGAAGCCACACCGTGCACACTGCCTCCTAATTACAATCATTGTAACCTTTTGAGCTTCGTCCTTGAATTCCTAAAGGATACGGATTCCTCCAAAGATTTCATTTCAGAGGATCATTCAGACAACTCCTCAAAGGATTCCTCCCCAAAATTCTTCAGTTTTTCCTAGCGCAATATTACATTCACCAAAATAAAATGAGAAATTTTTCCTGGAGCTTCTCCAAGGATTCCGTTAAGATTTTATCAGTTATTCCTCCTGGAATCCTCACAGAATCCCTACGGGATATTCATCCAGATAACTGTGCAGAGAGTTTCAAGAATTTCTCAGGAATTCCTCAAGAAGGTTTCCTTCAAGAATTCCTTCAGAGGTTTCCCCAACGACACCTCTAAGTATTTTTTTGAACATTCCACTATGAATTCCTTTCAGGTATCATCAGGTATCAGTAAGTCGGCTGCAAAGGCACGTTCTCCTCCATTTGGTAAATTTATGCCATCAGATTTCTCAAGAGGCTTCTCCAATGATACCTTTGCAATTTATTCGGGGATTCCTCCGCGCGTTTCGCCATTTATTTCAGGGACTACTGCAGGAATTCTGCATCATTTCCTCTAGCAGTTCAGCTAAGGATTCTTCTAAGCAACTCTCCAGGAATTTGGTCAGCTATGTGTTTCTTCGAAGATTTTTCTAGGAATACCATCATATCAGGCATTGCTCAAAGAAATCTTTAAGAAATTCTTCCAGCTTTCATTAGCAGCGAGAAAGTTTCATTTGAATCATTGCCAGAAATTAATGGAACTTCTGGAATTCTGGAACATTTGAATAGTTCATTGGTATGGGCTTCAGTACTGTAAAATTGTAGAAATACAACCCATATTACTTGCAGTTATCGAAGGTCTACTGTAGCAATACTCGGTCTATCTCGTCCGAGATCAACCTCCAGTGAAAGCTCTCAAACAAAGATAATAATAGTATCAACAATGGTAATCCTCGTACCGTCGTCGTCAGCTGCTCTTGTTGAACATTCCACACCCACAAATACAACACGTCACCTACTAAACCTTCAATCGGGTCAAAGCCCTCTCCATCTTCAAACCCCCCTCCCCAAATGGGAAAAGGGCTACCCAATGGCACCCATCCATGGTTCCAATATCGGTTGGAGTGGCCTGGCCGTCATCGTCACACAAACCAACCGCAGCACTTGCTGACCACAGCACAGTTCGGTAGTTCTTGCAATGGCGCGTTGGTACCTACATAGATGTTATCTACTGTGTGGTTGCGAGCGATATCGCACTGGCAGCGGCAGTGACCTTTGGAATCAAGGTAGGATAATGGAACCTTACCAACCACCAACCGGTCCAGCCCAGGTGCGGTGTCGTCGTAACCTTCGTGGTCTGTTTGATTTTCCGGACTGGTGGGTGGGCGTGAGAAAGGGGTCAGCTGGGATGAATAAGGCTGAAGAAGCCATTCGACGTTGGCACGTTACGTATTCGTAGTTGTCGGTTTTCTTCCGAGAGAGTAATTATGAGCTTCATAACTAACTATGATGGGATGAGGGACTGCTGCAATGAATGGGAGGAGGGCGCAATCAATTTCGATGGGAAGCCGGTGATAAGAAGGGATTTGGAATTTTTGCGGCTATTTATAGACCAAAGTGCTTTGTAATTAATTGTACAAGTGCTTATGGTTTATGAATGAAGCGGCTCGAACGGTGACGCGAGGAAGTGAGGTTTGCCGTTATCAACTGGAGATTAGCTCTCTGTTTGAGAATGACATGTGTAATCGTTGCAATGCTCAACTAGTGCAAACGACGGAGTTTCCCGGTATGTGTGTAAAAATACTGAATTGCCACGTTGAGTGGATTCACTTTGATCGATAATGACGATCATTTACATGATTTTGCATTCGGTGTCAGAGTAGGTACGTATTTACATTACAGTGATGTTTTTTACTACACAGCTGTTGTCCTCAACTATATCAATAATACATATATGTACACAGATAAAAATAATGAGATTTACACGTCATGTAAACTTCAGTTTAGTCATGTAAACTTAGTGGTATGATGGTTTACATGATATATCATGTAAAGTTACGTTATATGTCATGTAAACACACAGAGTCATGCTGAATTACATGACATATAATGGAAGTTTACATGATATTCTATGACTTTTACATGATATGTCATGTAAACTTCTGTGATATTCCACGCTCCAATCATGTGCATTATATATCACAGAATTTTACACTCTTTTTTCGATCTGTGTATTTCGGAATCCCCCGCGAAATCGATTTGACGAGAAGGAATTTTATAATTGTGCGCTGTTGGCACAATTTAACGTTGCTCGAACCAGTTTGTCAGGTTGCCGTTTGGCTTCTGAACTACTCAGGCACAGTGTTGTGGTGCTAGGTAATCTGGGCTACCGTCGACGACAGACAGCATCAGCGCCAGTCAGTCTTATGGCCAATTAAAGCAAGAGAGCAGAAAGCCACCCGGAAATTGAAATTTAGGAATTTGGGTGTTGCAGGTTATGGCAGTTTAACGTCCAATGATCTTTGCTTCAGTTAGATCGTAGTTCCCAAACATTCGAGGTAAGCGACCCCCTTTGCTACCAGGCGTGGTTTCCGCGACTCACCTGATACAAATTGCGTAGGGTAGAAGCTTCAGTTTTGGCCAGTCCGGAGTTTTGGCCATAGTGCGGTATTGATCCTGTTGCGATCTAAATCGGCGAAAATTTATTTTTTACTAGTACCTAATACAATATGATTACAGCTGTGAAAACCACACATATTGATCAAACACTGTAAGAAAAAAATATATTTCCTTAAAAAATCTGCTCCCATACATCTATTTTGGCCAGGGTGCTTCTAATTTGGCCACTCCCATAAGAAATACACGTGATTGGCCAAAATAGAAACCAAACTTAAGAATATGGCCAAAACTGCGGCAGAGCTTCTATTTTGGCCAGTGCCACTTTTAATACAAAAATCAAGTATTGGCATGATTTCTGCATTTTTCCTTCAAAATATAGGTTGAAATCTTTCTTTTGACGCATTGGTTGTTTTCATAGGATTATTGGATATTTTTATACAAATGATTTCCCTTAGACTGGCCAAAACCGGTACCCGCACCCTAGATACAATTTAAACCTCAAAGAGCCAATTATTCTTTGCTAGATGCTTACTATATGAAAAGAGGTTGAATGCTAGTCATCACCGTTGGAAAATTGTTTTTTTTTTATTTCCTTAGGGTCTGTGTCAATTGGCGAATTAAAACTAATTTTCACGTAAACTTGACAGTTCGATAATTATTTCCTTAGGAGAACTGTCAAGTTTAAGTGTTGAACTGTCAAATTTAAGTAAAAATTAATTTTAATTCGCCAATTGACACAGACCCTTAGTTGCCAAAGCGCTTCAAACTATGGAAAAATCCGTTGTGATAGAATAGCATGACCTTTTTTTCGATAGTATGTGATTCATTCCAATGAAACTGTTGATAGAGATAACATTGCAAGTGTTGAAACTTCTGAAAATATCAGAGGGATCAGTAATCTCTACATAAGTATGAAGAAGCTCTGATGAAAGGCTTAAAAACACTCCTAAGCCCCTCCTGAAACATACCTCAATTCCCTCAGCAATCCCACTGAAACTCACTAAGTTCCCTCCGAAGCCCACTTAACATCCTCCCCGGGGGAAACTTCTTCTTCTTCTTTTTTGGCGTAACTCCCAAAAAGTGACAAAGCCTGCTTCTCAGCGTAGTGTTCTATGAGCAATTCCAGTTATTAACTGAGAGCTTCCTCTAACAATGACAATTTCGCATGGGTATATCGGTAGCCACAAAGATACACAATACCCAAGAAAGTCAATGAAATTTCTCTTACGAAAAGTTCCTGAACCGACCGCGAGCCTGTCATTCTTAACACAGTTGTACTTAATACCCGTACCCGCTTATCGCATCGGCTACATGGGTTTTGTACACTGTTTTGCTTGAACATCCCAGAGATTTGGTTTCGTTTCTGGATGAATTCTTTGAAGAAGGCCTTAAGAAATTCCTAGAAGAACCCTTGGGGAAGCCAATTAAAGAAACCTAAAAGGATTCCCAGAAAGAATTCTTAACGTAATTTTTGGAGCTATCTCTTGAGGAGTTCTTGAACGAACCTCTGTTGGAATTTTTTGTAAGAATTCCTTGAAATACTTGTGGAGGAATTTCATAATTCTAAACACTCTGGAGAATTCTGGATGAATTCCTAAGGTAACTTGTGAAGAAATTTCTCAATGATTTTTTATAGAAAATTCCGGAAGGAATTCTTGGAGAAATCTTTGGGTGAATTCCTGGAGAAATTCTGGACAGACTTTTTGAAGGGCTCTCTCGATGAGAATTTGTATGAATTCTTAGAGAAATTGCTGAAAAATTTCCAAGGAACTCTGTGTTCAAATTACCAGAGAAATTTTTGTTTAAATCCTTGGAAAAAATCACCATAGAAATTTAAAATTTCCCTAGAGAAACTCTAGAAAATTTCTGTAGAAATTCTAGAAATTTCTTCATCCATTTGTCAATGACACATTCTACCGTGACGTTGCAACGTTTTGACACCTTTTCTGACAGATTTTCCACTATAACTCGTAAATTCGACCGTAAATCCTCAAATATTTTTACATATTCGGATTCCTTGTAAAATTCTAATAAGTATGATCGGTTGAACAGTTAGTAAAGTATGTTATAAATAGGGATTAGTAACGTGACGTTACAACGTTGTAACGTGACGCTACTCATTCCCATTTTTAACATACTTTCCCAATGAAAACAAACTGTTCAACAGATCATACTTATAGGATATTTTACAAAGAATCCGAATATGTAAAAATATTTGATGGTTTATGGTCGAATTTACGAGTTATAGTGGAAAATCTGACAGAAAAGGGATCAAAACGTTGTAACATCACGGTGTCCAATATGTTCCTGAAGAAGTGTTTTGAAGAATTTTAAAAGAAATTCAAAGAAGGTTGACGTAAAAACTAGAAGTATTTTCAGGTAAAGTACATAAACGTATTGGCAAATTGAGAGATGCATTTGTAAAAAGAATACCACTTGTTTTGGTGGGATTCGAACCCACGACTCTGTTATCGCTTGTCCGGTACTTTAATTTATTTATTTAATTAATTCAACTGACAATATAGAGTCTCAACAATAATCAACTAAGCTACAGAAAAAGTTACGATTCTGCAGAATAGAAAGTCAATCTGGATTCGAAGCATTCTTTGGAAAACTTGTGCAGAAACTTCGGAAGGAAACTCTGAAGGAAATCTTGAAGGAATACTTGGATGACACCTGGACGGGGAGCTCTACACAAATTCGCGGGTGGGTCTATGGAAGACATTCTGGATTAACTCCTCGGGTAGTGATTGGAGAAACCTCTGACGACAACTCAAGTCTCAAACGGAATCCCTGGACGTATTTCTTGACAAATACCAAAAGAAATTGGTCGGTAAATGCCTGGAAAAAATCTAGAAAAAAATCCTTATTTTATCATTATGGAATTGAGTAACTTTCAAGCAGAAGAATGCAATTTTCAGAAATCATTCGATGAGTTCATTAAAGAATCCCTTGAGGAATTTTTGGATAAATCTTTTAAAAATGTCTGGAGAAATGTCTTGAGGAATTTCTAGATAAAGCCCTGGAGGAATCCCTGAGGAATTGACAATTCCAAGACAATTATTTGAAGTTTTTGTGTTTTTACTAAATCTTTATTGGAATCTTTTTAAGAATTCTTGAAGAAACCTTTTTTATGTTTACTTGGAAATTTCGGATGAATTTTATGCAGAGTCCATTGAGAAAATCTATCATGAATAAATAGAAAAAGTTTTGAAGCAATCCCTGGAGATATTTTGAAATGAATCTCTGGAGGGTCTCGTTAGAATTTCCACAGGAATCCTTGGAGGGGCTTTTGAAGAAGTGCTTGGAGGAATTTCTGGAGCATCTAAAAGAATCCCTGGGGAAATTACTGGAGGTATGTATCTGCGAAAAAAAAAATCTGGAGGAGTCTCTAGAGATATTGTAGGGTATATGTACCATTCCTTGGCCTAATTTGCAAGCCGCCTTGACAATTTTGACCATAACTCATGAATTAATAGCACTAGACATAATATGTTGACCCTATTACACACTCTAGGCAATGCATGTTTCACCAATTGGAAGTAAACTAACGTAAATATTCAAGGATTTACTTAATCAAGTTGAAAAGATTCGATGCGATGATATGCAACGTTGGTCTATGGTACAAAAATTGGCCTATTAGTGGATACAACGTCGGCCTATTGCTTTCCATGCACTAGAACCACTTATTATCTCATTTTTTCAATATTACTGCTGAAGTATTATCTCTGTTTGTTCACCAATCTTACTTTTAAATTACATTTTCGGAGCCAAATTTCCAAAAAACTGTAAATAAATTACTTAAACTAAAGTTCTTTCTTAATTTATTAACAAAAACAACGCAACCCTGTTATTGTGTTATATTTTTCCAGTCACCGTACACAAAATCTTTCTTCCCGTTCGTTCTTTCTGGTTCTTACGCAAGTAATGTTGTTGACGTCATTTTACTGATGGGCCAAGATGTGGGTACATAGTGAAAAAACTGTCCTCAATATTCGGCCCACATTCAAATTGTAAAATATTTATTATTCGTTGAGAACAAATATACAAGTTAAAAATAGCGTCTTTCGCCGTCGCATCAAATGTTCAAATATTGAAAAGTCAATTCGAAATGTTCCAGAATCATGTCATTTATGATCATGTGTATAGACTACCCCCTAAGCCGAAGAATCATGGCGTCTACAAAAGCTAAACAAAGTGACATTTTCATTCATGTTGATGCTCCAAAGTGCTAAAATTGAAACGAAATGTTACAGTTGTTTGCCGCATAGCTTTTCCGATATCCAGTTATGCGTGTTTGTTTGAGTTTTTGGTTAACGTTGAGATAGGCCGAACGAGGGGACTATGCCAAAGATGCATCCCGATACCCTATACTGTATGATATGTATGTATATTGTATGATTATAATCCTCGGAGAATTTCAAAGTTGACCCCAGAAGGAATTAGAGTAATCCTAGGAGAAGCCACCGAAGAAATCTTTGGAGGGATTACTAGAGGAATTCTTGGAGGAACATCTGCAGGAATTTCAGGGAAATTTCTCGAGCCATTTCTGCAGGAAGCCCTAGAATACTCCCTGGAGAAATTCCCAGAGGAGGAATCTCAGCAGAATCCATGAAAGATGTTCTGAAGGAATTCCTAATTTTATACTTACGTAATTGAACTTTCATCTAAAAATGGAATGTCGACAAGAATTCTTGAAAAATTCTGGGGAAAATTTTCTGGGTGAATGGCTGCAAAAATTATATGATGGAATCCCTAGAAGAATGTGGAACTCCCTGAAATGCCACTGGAAACCTTCGCAAACCTCTCTCAAATTTCTGAAACTTACCAGAAACCCCCATGAAACGCCCCTAGAAAACTCTTGAATTATCTAGAGACCCCCTGGAGTGCCATTGAACCTCCAAAGAACTCCTGTCCTGAAACGCCCCTGAAATGCCCCTGAAACTTCCAGAAACGCCTCTGAAACCCCTCAGAAATCCCTTCGAAAATCATGTTAAAGCTAGAGGTTGACATTTTTAGAATTTTGCTTCTTACAGAAGTTTGTTCATAATACTCTTAGATATCACTTTAAGTATGAATCCTCCTGGTTTATGATTATGTGCAAGTTTGACACACTCGGCTCATTAGTATATATGTCCAGCGTTAAGTAAGAGGGAATCATGTAACAAAATTAAAGACAATTTTAGATAGAGCAATCTTTTGAGTAATCCTTAGGTAAATTAGATAAATCTCTGCAGGCCTCTCAAAAGCTGTCCTTGGAGAAATCCCTGAATATTCCTGGCAAAATCGCTGATGGATTTCAAGAGCAATCTCTCAAAAGTTCTTGAAAATAGGAACTTATGGAGAATTTCGCCACTCATAAGGAACAAAAAATCGGTGATATTATTTGTTTGTCCTTTAGTCTCACCGCTAGATCATGTTCTTCTAGACTGTTGCACGATGGGTGAATGTCAACTTTCGTCTCATTTCAACACGGCCGGCGACCAGTAAGATTCGCTTTTCCATCGCCCCATCTGACGCGTACCGCATTGAACCAGTAAGGAAAAAGATGAAGCACTCGGTGTCTTATTTAGTTTGTTTTTTTTTCTTTTTGAACTGTTACTCTGGTTAAGATTGTTGCTGACAGTGCACAAGTTGTCTGCTTAATGTAACATATCCCAGCAATGTCCAAAATACTGAAACTTCTGGCTGGAACTTTGGAAAAGTTTTTGTAATTTCTGAAGATGTCATGAAAAAATTATTCAGCGATATAATAAACTAATATCTAATTTTTTGTAATTTTTTAATTGTCTAGAAAAGTTAAAAAAAAAACAGATATTTTATAAATTTATCTACAATTTCTCGTTGCAAAAACATGCTTTTGGTATTTGAAATAAAGTCAATTGGAGCATTTTGAGCTTGAAGGATTTAAGAAACAATCAATCATAAATATGATGACTGTATACTGCCTAATTTAAACAACAACGTTAGCGAGTTGTTGATGCATTAAGAAGGTTAATAAACTAACACATACCCCAGAAATTTATTAAAGTTTTTCCCTCCGTATACATACATATCTATAATATCATATCTGCTTGACTATTTGTATGCAATAGATTACTACTAATAAAAATCAGCTTAAAAAGAAAAGTGCAACATAATGAGTTTCGGCTCTGTAAATCAAAAAGCGTGAGTGAGACCTTTTTGGAAAAGTGGGAAGAATTAACCTAAGTTGAAATTCACGAATAAAAAAAAATCTTTTGGATAAATTATACGAAAAAGCATTTGGAATGCGAATATGTATCACGTTTTTCGGTGTTATCAGGGAACTGATGAAAAGCATATTCATGACCGCCCTCATGTGGGGCTGGAACCACTGTACTGTCGTGATTTCAAATCTTGTACCTATGAGTTGTGGATGATTTCCATACTTTCACGCATAATTTGTCCATCTGTTCCTGTGCACGCTGAGTAAGCTATCAACAGATTTTTGTTATGTCTACCCTACTTTTTTACAATTGATACACCCTATCATAATCCGGATTGAGCAGTGCATATCGCTCACACATAACGCAAAGAGAGTTATTCCCGTCAACGACTAATGATATCAATCTTCGTCGTCAAATCAAAAACATCATAGAAGAGACCTCCCCATTCCACAACCCCTAATGACTACCGGTCAGCTCAGCATGCTGACAACCGCGTCGCGTTCCCTTCATCGCATAGCGCACACATTACACGGGTCGACTCGGTTCGGTTCACCTCGCACCAGAGGCGGAGAGATGATCCATCGCCGGAGCGGAGACTGAGACTGCAGGCAGGCATCAGGCATCAGCATCATACAGTATGCGGCAGGAAAAAATGCGAAAGTGTTTTTCAACTTCAAACCTCATTTTCGTCCATTTGACGTTAACCAATCTATGTTTCAACGTTCCATGATCTCTAATAGGCTAGTTTTCTGAAAAGTAAATTAAAAAAAAATCCATTTTGGTCACTAACATTTACAGGGCGGCGCCTGAAACTGAAGACAATCAAAATTTTTAAACCGCAGAAAAGTACACAGGTCGCTAAATTTCGTATCTGGCAAAACAAATTTTTTAATTTGCTCTACAATATCATCAAATATATGTACTTATTTCATCTAGTATGTGAAACTACATGGCTCTGGATCAGTTTGGTCTGGTTGTTCATCGAATTTAAGCAAATTTTGTTACTGTTATAGTCATTTTGTTTAATGACCATTGGGCGCGCAGTTTTTTGATACCCGCTTATTAGGCTTACATTATCACATGTTAAACATCAAATATGTTTATTTTTATTTTGCAGTGCTAGAATATAGACATTGACTGATACACTGTCATGGAAAAATAGTCATATATATCCCAAATTTAGCGTGCAATAGTGCCTTGAACTTTTCGCATTTTTTCCTGCCGCACCCTGTATTCGCGGAATCCGCGCGTGTGAAAGCTTTTCTCCTCCTGTTCCATTCGACTTCGTCGTCGTCGTCATTCATTGTCCATTGATTGATGCCGTCCAAACATATGGCTGAGCGAGCGCTGTTGTCATCGTCGTCAGTTGGTCGGTTGCGGTTCGAATAAAGCTCGCCACTCCGTTAGTGTTAGAACAATTTGCGATAATAATACCGGATAATGCATGCACGTTGCGGCGATCGCAGCTCCACAGCAGCGCTCCTTTTGGGAGCGAATGCGCCACGCTTAGCTACTGCGCTCGCGACGTCACTATACCTGACTGGTTTGCATTAGTAGATCAGTAACTAACTACACACCTCCACACAGGCGGCGTGTGGTATCAAGCTGTTCACGCCTCTACACATACCGGCTATACTGCTTTCCGGAAGCATGTGACTGTTTCGATTTTGGAATGTAGGATATGGCGCTTTAGAGCGTGATCATTACCGAGCAGTTGGAGGCAGTCTTGTAAAAAATCTTTTTTTTTTTGGAAAAAGACAAATGCTAATTGCAAACCAGAGATCAAAATTTTCATTTTCAATGAGTTCAATCAACGTGAATTGTGAAAATTCTAAACTGAGGGATCGAAATAAAACTAATTTTGGTGAATGAATTTTCTCACTTATTCATTTGTTTTTCTGTCACTGACTATTTTCACTGAGAAATATAACTAGACCGTAACTACCGATGATACTTCAAATCATCACAAAACTTGCGTAAAGTAGATAATTACACCGTGTCCAATAAGTTCTCATACAAAATACAAATTAAGATGTGTTTTAGAAGTGAGAATGGTGTGAATAAACTTTTCAAAAGGACGTAACTGTTCTTCAAAACAATATATTCCTCCATAGCTGTAGAACGTATCTCATCATTCCCAGGACACCAACAACCACTATCGGGAAGAATTGCATTTCCTCCGTCCAGTAGTGGTTGCACATTGCGTCGGAGAGATTAAGGGTTGGGTTCGGCAAGCATTTTCACCTTTTTGAAATGTTATATTTAAAGCGTACACTCTCTATACAGCAAATCTGCTTTAAAAACAAAACTCAAATATGGGCAACTACAAATTGAACAAAAAGTAATATGTCTGTGTTCCAAACGGCTTAAGTTAAAAGGATAGAAAACCAAAACATTGAAAGGCCAAAAGACAAAAAGTTGAAACAGGATTCAAATAATCAAACATAATATGCTGCATGAAAATTCTCTCATTTTTTTTAAATATCTAGGTAAGAACTTTTGTCCCTTCCAATTTTACTTTTTTCGACCTATTATACATTGCATTATCGTGTCGGTATCTTCTGCGCGGTCAATCCTTAGCTGTTTTCCGCACTTATTGCAGAAGACACGAACACGATATGATGTACTGGCGAAGATCTATTAATAGAGATTTTGAACATTATTGCGCGATAATCTAACGCGCAATATTGTCTTTGGATTTTTTTTTTTCATTCCTACGTTTCGTTTTCAGAAGATGCTTGTGAATGCTATCGCTATGACTGAGAGTAATATGAACATCTATAGGCATATGGATTCACAATACAATATACTTTTAATTGAATTTGTTACACCTATGTAATGTTTGCTATCCACAGGCCTATGAACACTTACCGTGGTCAGTAAACGAGTGACAAACAATTGGCAAACTCTTATTTGCACATGTTTGCCACTCGAGTACTGATCGGTGTTGTAAACATGGCCAAATAATTGCTATATTGACTTACTTGAAAGTGTTCAATTTGTAATAAATATTAGCAAATATTAACCCTGGCAAAGTTAGGCAAATATTTGCACAACAATGTTTTTGCAAATTTATTTGGTCAGTACACGTATGACAAATAAATTTGTCAAATTTAGCCAAATATTTGCACATTTGGCAAAGCGTCTACTGAAACCTTAAATTGGTTTTAGGATTTTCTCACGAAACTTGATGGGTAATTTCTAAACTTCTGACTTCTTCATCTTTCTATTCCAATTTCTGGCGTTAAGTTTAAACTGCAACAGAGCCTGTTTTCACAATTATTAACTAGGAGCATTCTCTACCTATTGACAACTCTGTATTCATGATTATGCCAACGGAAGATATAAATATTTACAAAATGTTCCTGAACATTGGCTAAACCCTCACGTGTACTACTTCAGCTATATGGGTCCTAAACTTACTACTTCAGATTCCTAAAACAGAGGAAGAGGAAACTAACTTGAAAAAAAAATGAGTAATTCCATAAGTCGTTTTCAATACGAATTGTTTTTTTTTGTTGAAATTTAAAAAATTGGCATTTAAAAAAAAAAGAATTAGAAACTGGCATTAATTGTGATTAGGAACAGGAACGAATACCACAAGATCAAATATTGGTCGCAGTGGTTATGTCCTGAACAGAGAAAAAACAGGAACGAATTCGTTTCTAAAATGGTCAATTAACAACATGCTGTGCCAATTGATTAATTTCAAGTTTTTCCAGTGTGCTTTGAAAAGTCTGTTGTCGAAGGTTTAGCAGCTTACAATTGACAATTGCTGGATCTGAGTTTAATACTATGCAAGAAGAAGCTGCAGTCACAGTATAATTGGTGATCGTTTGTTAAATAACGCTCACTTGTTTTTTTTTTTGTACGTAATGTAGACAATATGCTTTTATGTTGCACACTGAAGTAGAGAGGCACGCATATAATACAGCTTGAACAACTATTTGGAAACATTAAAAATTTTCTAACTGCTGAAGGAATATTTGCCCTTATGAAAGAGCTTTGAAAAGTAATGGACGAAGATCAGCAATGAAGCATGAAACCATTATGCTTGGTTTATTACACTATTTTATTGCATAAGCTGGATACATCAATGCGGCAGGCAAGACCAACTGTAATGAACAACATCGAATTAGCAAGGCAAAGAGGAAAGAGAGGAAAAAAATGTCCCAACAATTTATGGCACAACAAAATTGTGATGCATCAGAGTGTACCAAAACGACATTTCTCACCATCATTTCAAGGATGAATAAACATTTAGGAGAAAATTGTGATGTAACTCTACGTTTGTATTGTTATGACAATTCTGGGGAGCAGTACTAGTGCAACTACTAAAGAAATTGGTGGGTTGATTTTTGAAGGTACATCTGATATCATTATAGGTTAAGGTGAATATAAAACGAAGCAACATCTTGAATTTTCAAAGGCACAAAAGCACTGAAGAACCGGGGGCGTCCATAAATGACGTAGCTTTTTTTACGCGATTTTTAATACCCCCTCCTCCCTCGTAGCATTTCGTCACAAATTTGGATACCCCATTTAAATGGCGTAGCTTATTAAACAACCCCTCCTCCCCCTCAACAAAATGTTCATGTCAAAAAGCAAGTAACGAAAAAACTCAAAACTTAGTTCTGATTTCAATTTTAACTTGTATGTTAAACGAATATTATCGAATATTATGAAAAAAAAAACAACAATAGCCAGAAATTATTGCCGACTGTGGAGCGGATCTGGTGTGATGGAGGATCTGGGATCGAATCCCACTCCCGACAAACTCGCAAAATGTGAGTTCTTCCTTCGGAAGGGAACTAAGGTGTGGGTCCCGAGATGAAATAGCCCAGGGCTAAAAATCTCGTTAATACAGAAAGAAAAAAAAACATTGCCGACTGCCAGGTTCAGATCGCCAGTTTCTTTTAAAATTCAGGTTTTCCTAAAAGCTTTTCCATGGTTTCCGTAGGGAGTTCTTTCAAGGTTTTCTTCTCCTTTGTTCTACCAGCAGTTTCTACGGACATCTCTTTGAGGATTTTAAACGAAATTTCTTTTGAGATTCCATCAAAACTTCCTTCTGGGTTTCCTGAAGAAGTCCCTTTCGGGATTCCTCCAGGAGTTCCTTCTTGATTCCCTTAAGGAGTTCACTCAAATATTCATTCCGAAATCCCTGTAGGAAACCCCTCCGGCATTCTTTCAAGACCCCTCCAGCAGTTGCTTCTGGGAGTCCTCCAGGAGTTCTTTTTAGGATTCTTTGTGGAAGTTTCTTCTGGGATTCCTCGAGGACTCCCTTCAAGAATTTATCCAGGATTTTTTCCCAGGACTCTTCCAGGAACTTTTTCCGGCATCCCTGCATTCACTCCTTTTGGAATTCCATCAAGATTTTCTTTCACCAGAAGTTCTGTCTGGATATCTTCCGGGATTCCCCAAAAGTTATTTTCGGGATTACTTCAGAAATTTCTTCGTGTTTTTTTGGAAATTGAACCAGGAGTTCCTTCTGAGACTTCACAAATAGCTCCTTCTGAGATTCTTTCAGGAGTTTATTCATGATTTCTTCAAAAGTTCCATCTAGAATTGCTTCAGGAACTCCTCACAGGATTTCTTTTGGAATTTCTCTATGTTTTCCTTTCAAGATTCCTCCAGGAGTTACTTCTGAAATTCTTCTGGAAGTTCTTTGAGGGATTCCTTCCAAAACCTTTTGGGATGTTTCCAGAAGCTTTTTCTGGAATTCCCAGTAGGAATCCCTGTCAAAATGTTATCCTTCTCCTGTTGGGGAAACCTACAAAGAACACCATGAGAAATATCTTACAAAGCTGCTAGAGGAGCCCATTAAGAAATTGTTAGAGGAATTCTTCAATGAAGTCTTTTAGAAACTATATGAGTTACTCCCGGAATAATGCCATAATATCACAAACTTAGAAAATGTTTCCTTTGCAACCTTAGCGGCGTGCAGTGCCCTATAGCAAGCAGCAAAGTATTGGTCGTGAGAAGCATTTGAGCGAAATTGATTTTCATACACATTATTTTTTACGCATGATTCCAAAACCATTTTCTCTGATACAGCTGTTGCGTCCGATAGCAGTAGGGTATCGCGCCACTTGGGCGGTGGCTTGTATATTCGTCTGTTTTCCACTATAACTCAGTCAATTTTGAACCAATTGACTTGAAATGTTGTACACGGGTAGATACTATGCCTATCTCACCGCATTCCAAAAACTGTGTCAATTGATTCAAATTTGAGTTATAGTGAAAAACAGACGAAAATAGAAACCACCGCCCAAGTGGTGCGATTCCCTATGTCTTATGAAAAGAAGCCGGCATTTATGTCCATTATTTGTTATTTACATTAATCTGATGGAAAAAAATAGATCATGCAATATATTATTCATTTTATTTTTTATTGTTTTGTTTAGTGGGTTAAATACTTAAAGCAAGTAAAATTTTTATTAAGCTTAGTAGAAAGCTACGTAGCATATCATGAACCCTTACCCCCACTATCGTCACACTTCGTCACAAAATCACAAACACCCCCTTCCAACTTGGTGTAGGAATTCTCATAGGAACCACAGCAGAGATTTACAATAGAATTAACGAAAGAGTTTACAAAGAAATTGCTGAAAGAAACAAGGAGTCCCGAATGTCAAAAAAAATCTCAAAAAAATTACCGAAGTAAAACCCGAGAAATGCAGAATTACCAATGATGTATTCAAAGAAACTTTGCGAAAAAATTGCAGAGTTTTTGGAGAATGAACTACGAGTGGATTTGCCGGAAGAGTTACTGGAGAAATAAATAAAAAGGCTAAAAAAATGCTGAAATTATTTTTAATAAATGCTTGAAAAAAGAAACACTAAAATAATTGGCAAAGAAACTCTCTAAAAAAAATTTGAAAGATGTGCAGATAAAGGTTTGAAAAAAAATGCCAAATAAATTCCTAAAGGAGTTGTCGAAACAGCTTCCAGAGGATTTCCCAAAAAATTGAAATTTTCAAAGGACCACCTTGTTGTTGAATATTGAGTACGACAACACGAACGTATTTTCAACTTAAAAACAGCTAAGGTACAATGCATGAAAATTTTGAAAGTTTGAAAGTGGCATATTCACCCGGGAGCGGTCGTGTCACGTACTGAGTACACGCATCATGATAAAACAAAATGCTTTTGATACACAGTCTTTTCAAAGGAATTGCCGAAGGAATTCCCAAAATAAATTCCGAATATGTTCTCAAAGTACTAATCGAAGAAGTTCCTAAAAAAATACTGAAAAATTTTCAAAGGAATAGCAGATAAAATTCCTAGAGAGGTTTTTTAAACAAGTAAGCTGATGCAAGAATTCCTAATATCTTCACTGAAGTAATCTCAAAGAAATTCCCATAGGAATCACAGCAGGAATTAACAAAAAAATTGGCGAAAGACAAATTGTTCTAAAAAAAATTGTCGGATGAATTCCGAATGTCATAGATAAAAAAAATTCTCAAAAAATTATCGAAGAAAAAACGAAAATATACAGATGGAATTATCGAAGACATTCTCAAAGAAATTCTCAGATTTTTTTGGAGAATAAATTACCAATGGAATTGATCGGGAGTGTAGGTATTGCACATTAACAAACTTGGATGTTTTCATATTTTTTCTGTTAACTAAAATAAATATCTTTCAGTCGATAAACACAAATTTAAGTTGTGCTATATCTGGACTATGTGGACCACCCTATCTTAAAAATGTTCATCCCTAATGGAGACTTTTAGTGGCTACGCAGTCTTTATTCTTAAAACGGGTTTTTTGTTTACCCAACGCTTCGGCTCTTAGGGATGGTGCCTTCCTCAAGTAAAATAAAAACGTTTTAACATTTTCGTTGAACTACAAATTTAACAAATATCACGACATTTGGAAATCCACTAAATGGATAGTTTATAGAATTATTGATTACTATCTTCCCCCAGTTAGATTCCGCCGAAATTCTCATTTTCAGAACTGATCACACCCTCACGAAAAGCACTGTATAATCAGAGCAACACCGCCACCGCAGCCGCGTAGGACCGTCCAACCGACGACAACGTGTGCGTCTACCAACCCAGCCCCAAGAGCGCGCGCGTTCGTTCGTCCGTTGTCCGTTGGTTGGACCGTGCTGTTCCTTTCCTATCTCTCCATAACGGCTGCTGACTGGGGCGGCGCGCGGCTCCTGGCTGTAGCCAGTTAGTCGGTCAGTCAGTTGCGGTAGTAACTCGAGTGGACTGTCGCTACTATACTCTTGTGTGGTGCTCCTGCTGTTGCTATTGCTGCTCCTGCTTGCTACTGGCGCGCGCGGTGTTTTTGTGATGATTTTTTAAAACACAAATTTTCTGACCTCGTCAAGCTCAGTCTACTGACAACGGTCGGTCGGTACGCATGTGCCTTAGATCTTCCACGAGAGAAAGTAAAAGAAAAAAAGAGGAACAAAACGAACGTTGAGGAGCACAAGAGCAGGAGTGGAATAAAAAGTGTCGTCCTTCCTCCCCACCAGAAAAGTACACACGCCTCTAACTAGTAGTACCTCTAGTGGTATAGGGAGTAGTAGAGAGAAGTTTTATTTTAAGTGTGAAGAGCCAAGTCGAATCCTATCGAGGGGGTGAAGAGTGCGTGCCGCACGGAAGCGGAGTGTTGTGAGAAGAAGTGTGATGAGGACGCGCGGTGCGAAGATATTTCTTGGAAGAAAGTTTCTGTTTAGTGATGAAGAAAAGTGGGGAATGTTGTGTGATTAGGAAGTGGAAGAGTCCTGCCTGTTGTCGGGATAGTGACACCTACAGCGTTCTCCTGAATAGTGCGGAAGGGGAGGAAAAGTTGTGATCTTGGGATAGGGAATTTTCATTGAATGATTTGAATTGGAACAGAAATTCGCAATGGGGCGCGTTTGGTGAAATACCAGATTTGTAGTAATGTGCTAGATGTTTGAATGACGAGAAGGTAAATTCTAAGTTTCTGCAATAAAACTATACAAAAAGCGTAGATATTATGATGTTTTTCTTAATTTGTTTCTGTTTGTACAAAACTTTGGATTACTGTGTTGTTATTCTCTCCATTTCTTGCCACTTCCCACATTAACCCAATCTTTTGTTCAAACAGCATCAAATTAGACATGATATCATAATATCCACGCATTATATAATATTTCATCACAGAAACATTTACCTTCTCACCATACAAAAATTCAGCTCATTATTACAAATCTAGTACTACTCCACCGAACTGCATTGAGTATTTTTGAAAGACGTTTCCTTATCTATATAAATAAAAATGGAATGGAGTTTGTATGTCACGAATAGGCTCGGGAACGGGTCAACAGATCGACATGATTCTTTCACTGTTGCATTCCACCAGGGCTCCGACATGTTCGTACGAAAAAATTATTAGAAAAAGTGACCGGGAAGGCAAGAAAAACAGGAAAATCTGAAAATCCATTTTGAGGGGCATTTCTTCATGGAACCGGGTGTCAAAAAACAGAGTAGGCAGGCAGGACGACGTTTGCCGGGACTGCTAGTGTAAAATAAAACTCTTTTATGCAATTCAGTATCATAATTTAAATTTTATATAACTCATTTTGGTATAATAATGGCCAATTTTTCCGAACTGGTTCATTATGCAACGGAAAAGAATTGCATAATGAAAAATAGTTGTATAATGTTCATAATGCAACTCATTTGAGTTGCATTATGAATATTATGCAACTCAAATGGGTTGCATTATGAAAAAAACATTGCATAAAATTTTGTATGGAACTCGATTTTTTCAGCACTTTTCGTATTTATCCAACTCGGCAAGCCTCGTTGCATAAATGTACGACTCGTGCTGAAAAAAATCAACTTTTTGCAACTCATTACATAAATAACTATTTTTAGTAAATTTAAGTTCAAAACTCTAAAAATGTCTTGGTACGTTTTGTTTTTCAATATGTTTTTGAAATATAAGTTCAATGTGTGTTGTACAAGTTTTGCTATTGAGCATATTCTTGAGGGTTAACAAGGCATTATTGATTATTCAATCATCAACCACCATCATCACTACAGGTATACCTTGATTTAGTGTACCCTCGATTTCATTTACATTATTAATGCTAAAATTTTTAATATCATATCTGTTAAAACATGGTGACTTATGATGCAAGGCTTTTCAGCCTTTTGAAACGCAGAACACTTCATATCAAAAAACTGTTTTGTGGAGCACCCATAATAGTGCCAAAGCATACTTCATGACATACTTAGTTGCATATATTCACCTTAATCTCATCTTCCTTTTCTGACTGACGATGAGCAGAGTATATGGGATGATTTTTTGGATTTTTTACAGGTCCCTTGGCAATTACATCATTTTTGGAGGATGTATGCAAACTGCCCAAATGCCAGACTTTTCCTTCTAACAATCTGCTCTCAAGATTGCTTATGACTTCCTCACCGAGTATGGTAATATATTACTGACATTTTTGGTAGATTTCACATATGTACTATCTTGGCGTGTATTCCGCTTGCTTGAGTTCCAAAATTTGTAATAAATTCCATAAAAAGGTCATTGTAATGCTTCGGCAGATTACTGACAAGATGTGTGATATTTTTTTTCCAGTGCTGTCATGGTCAAATCAGAGCTAGTTAGTCAGGGTAACCTGATTTCAATGCCTTTTCACTGGTACATTCCCATGGATGAATTCCTGGAGCATTCTCTGAAGGAACTGCTTGAGCAACTCTTGAAGGAACTGATGGAACAACTTCTGAAAGAATCCATGGAATAACTTTTGAATTAATCCCTGCTGAAATTTCTGAAATAATTCTTGCAGTAATTTTTTAAGAAGTCTCAAGATACTTCCGAAAGTATTGCTGAAGAAATTTCAGAATGAATTAAATAAACTAAAGAAAATTCCTTAAAGAATTTCTGAAAAAAACGGGAATATTTTAAGAATCCATAGACGGATTTTCTGGAGAAAGTCCAGGAGGAACATCGGAAGAAACACCTGGAAACCCCTGACGAACCTTACAAAACCTCATGAGATATTTTTGAAAAAAAAGGCCTGTAGAAATCCTTCAATAAAAATCCTCAACATTTTTTTAATGAATTCCTGGTTGAATCCATAGAGAAATTCCTAGAGACACGCTTGGAGGAAATCTTGGAAGAATTTCTGAGAAAGCACATAGAAGAATACACGGCGGAATTTATGATGAAATCTCTGAGTGTATTTTTGCAAGAATATCTTTCAGCTTTTCCGTAAAATTCTTTATAAAAATCTCTGTAAGACTCTGTAGAAAAAAAAAAACCTAAAGGAACCCTTGGAGCAATTACTTGAAGAGAAATGAGGGGCCCAGAATCAAAGGGGTGTAAGTGACCATTTCGTCGATTTTGAGCTGAGCATATCATAAAATTCTCCAGATTTCAAGCTTTCATGAACTTTTTTAAGATTGTTTCTACGATGGTTTGAAAAATTGCAATAAATCAGACAAAAGAGGGCTGATTTTGAAGCTCAATACATTTTGTATGGGATGAAAAATTGGTCAAAAACTTTAAACCTCATTTGCTCGAAAGTAGGTTTTTGTCACTTACACCCCTTTGCTTCTAACCCCCTCAAATGACTTGAAAAAATGTCTGTATATATGGCATCCCTGAACACTACCCAAAAACTTCGCTCGTCATATATAGCGCAAGCACAGTGTAGTTTCAGTTGCTTGGACTTGGACTATTTGTGAGAAATGGAATTAATGGAAGGTTTTCTAGATGAATGTTTAGTAAAATCACTTATTTTTCCATGAAAAAAATCTGAAGAAATTCGTAGATGAATTTCTGGAAAATCTATCCACGATTCTTTGAAAGAAATTCTTTCAAAAGGAACCCTTGCAATAACTATCCGTGCAAGACTTTCTGAAGAAGTTGTTGTAGAAATTTCTGGAAGACATTTTAAAGTCTAAAGGAATCCCTAAAAGATTTTATGGAAGAATTTCTGACCGAATTTCTCTAGGATGTCCTGGATGAATCCCTGAAGTTTTTTTTTTAAGAATCCCTGGGATATTTTCAACGATCAAACGATCAAACGATCAAATCTGACTATACATGTCAATGGTTGCTCCTCCGTGATTGATCTGAGCTGGTAGCAATTGCACTGAGATCCAAATGAATAAGGGGCTGGGACACTCCCTTTATTCTCAAAGTGCAATTCTAGCAGCTCATACATTTTGGATCAATAACGGCGCCGGCCACGTCCTTATAGTCAGTTGGGAAGGGAAAGGAATGTTAGAGTGTGCTGGTTGTTGCTATTAAAGACCGAGATCACCTCTGCATCCCCACAACCAGCACGGACTGGGGTATTTGTTAGACTGAAAGGATGGGAGATCTGGGAGTCACCGTTGGGTCGGTGATGCGATCCATGGATATGGGGTTATTTTATAGTGTTCGTAAGGTGATAGATTGTGTGGTGAATGAGGTGAATAAGGTCAAGCGGCACAGCACGCTTTGGTTGCATAACTTGTAGGCGTTATACACAGTGGAAATTGAAAGGGAGGGAAACGACTTTTTTCCAAATCGTTTCTGGTTCTAGCGATGGCTATGAACATATGAATATACATGAGTTGTATATATAGAGAAGAGAGAGAGAGAGAGGAAGTGGATAGAAAGATTCAAAGTAGGATGAAAGGGACGGGTCAGGGATTGAACCCATGACCTTCTGCATATGAATCAGAAGCGGTAGCCACTACACCACCAAGCCCGTCTTTAAGAATCCCTGGGATATTTTTTCCATGAACTCGTAAAAAAATTAAAATAGATCCTAGGATGAATTTCTGCTAAGGTTCATGAAAGAACTATCGAAAAATCTGTGAAAGTTTTTTTCGAAGTATTCCTTAAAAAATGTGAAAAAATCTCTGGAGGAAAATCTGGAGATATTCCTGAAGAAATTATTAGTCAATTTAACAATAAAGTCATGGGAGATATTCTGAAAAAATCTCTCGAAAAAGATGTGAAGGAACCCCTGGGGCAATTTCTATTAGAATGCCTTAAAAAATCCCGAATGGATCTCACACATTATTTTAGTCCCTGGAGGAATTTATAAAGAAATCTCAGGAAGATTTTCTGACAGAAATTGTGAAACTTCTGGAGGAATCCCTAGTGGGATTTCTGGAGAAATTGGAAATTGCAGTGGAAATTTCTGGTGAAATCCTTGGAAGAATTTCTCAAATTAGTCACTGTACAAAATTTTGAAGGAACTGTTGAAACATTTTCTGAAAACTGTGGAATTTTTAGAAACTGGGGATTTATTTTTATTACCGTACGGGTTTTGGCCGAAGGGTCTCAGATTTTCATGAAACTTTTTCCACAGGCAGGGCTCATGGATATATGAACAAAAAAAATTGAGAAAAATTCAGGGTTACCTATTTTCCCGGAAAACTCAGGTGGAAATTTTTGGTTTTCCCCTGACACTACTTTCTTGAAAAAATCATAACTCAAGAACGAAGCATCGGTGGAAAATTATGTGGAAATCTTTTTCTACTTCATTTTTTTTTGAATTCCTAAGAAAATTTGCTTTCGTTTTCATTAAAAAACTTTGTTTCTACGATGCTTCGTTCTTGAGTTATGATTTTCCATAGTAATTAGTGTCAGGGGAAAACCAAACATTTCCACCTGAGTTTTCCGGAAAAATTGGCAACCCTGAATTTTTCTCATTTTTTTTTGGTTCATACATCCATGAGCCCTGCCTGTGGAAAAAGTTTCATGAAAATCTAAGACCCTTCGGTCCAATTTGTACGATAATAAAAAAATGCCCAACTATTCCACCACTGAATGTTTTATTAGAGACTTCTCTGTAGAAATTTCTGAACAATTGTGTAAACATATTTCTGAAGGAATCCCTGGACGAATTTTTAAAACAATCCCTGGATGAATTTCTGCTCAAATTCAAGGATAAAAGCAGAAGAACTCTTTGTAGAATTTGTAGAAAAAGAGGAATTTCTAAACAAATCCCTGAAGAAAATTTTTGGATAATTCCATGGAAGATTTTTTGAAATATTCCGTTAGGAAATTTTTCGTTTTTGGAATTCTTTTTATAAAGACTTTTTAGAAGAATGTCTGAAGAAATTTTTGGTAGATTTTCTAAAGGAATCTCCAATGAATCCTCCAAACGAATGCCTAGAGAAATTTCTGAATAAATATCCAGAGGAATCTCAGAAGTAATCCCTGGGCAAATTTCTCAAACCATCTCTGAAATGATTTATGAAAATTCATGGAGGAACTGGTGAAGCAATTTATGCCAGATTTCATAAAAGAATTCTTTGTGAAACTTCTGGAGGAACATATGGAAGATTTTCTGTAGCAGGATGGTTTGATTTGCGAAATTTTCTTCGGAGATCGTCACAATAAAGTTGAAAATTCTGGGTTCACTTACTTTTATTTAACACCGCAAAATTGCAACAAAAGGCGTCCGAGTAGATAGCGGTAAAAACCTACTCAAGTCGTTCAGAAATATCGTTTGGCAAATACAACACAACCGATAAGCCACGCTCTGGCTTGCAATGAAACTCCAATTTTCCCTTGAGGGATTTTAGAAGGGATTCCTGGAGGAATTTCTGAAACAAATCGTAAAGGAAAATTTGTGAAGGAATTCATAAAGGAATTTCAAGATAAATCCTCGGAGACATTTTCAAAATAATCCCTGAATGAATTTCCGAACTTTTTGAATTTTTTGGGACATTTATGCAAATATTTTTTTATCTTTATAAACGAGAATTTTAGCCCTCGGCTAGCTCATCTCGGGACCCACGCTTTATTTCCCTTCTGAAGGAAGAAGTTACATTTTGTGAGTTCGTCGGGAGTGGGATTCGATCCCAGGTCCTCGACGTGATAGTCACGTGTTCTAACCATCCAACTAGGTCCACTCCACATTTATGAAAATAACGTTATTGTGTTTTTCCATTGCTCAAAATATTGGCTTTTGAATCAGCCATTCATATTTTTGGAGTAAAAAAAATCGACCATAACAAACTAGCGAGATAGTAGCTTATTTGTGATTTGGCTAGAATTTCTAATATATGCCAAAAACTCCGAGCCTTTTATCGAAAACACAGTTGTCATGCAGTTTTTATATGTTTTGGTACATTGGTACATTTGAAATAAAAAAAATCTTGCTTCGATTTCATGTAAAATTCGATTTTAAAGACATTTTGAAAATTGAAATGTCCACTAAATCGAGGTATTCCTGTAGCTTGTATTTTGAAGTAAATATTTGAAGGATCCTTTTCAAAGTTCTTTTCGGAGTAATAGCTGTCAATCTCCTAAACGTTTCTGAACGACATTTTTACCTCGATTTTTACTCACAAAATAATCGAGACAAGCAAAATCTTTACTTCTAAAAAAATGTTCAACTAGCTGTAACTTTTTGGAAAGTGTATGAAATATTCTGAAATGTCCACTGTTAGTTGATCAACTAGTAGTGTATCGAAAGTCTGAATTTGGAAAAGATCGGGCTATTCTACAGAAAGTTCGAAAAACTGATCATATATTTTGAACCATGGAGCAAAAATTTACAGCCATTGGACCTTTTTTTTTTGAAAATGGAAAAATTTGCGTGTCACTATCGTATTTTTTTCGTCTTGACTATTCAGATTTTCAGCCGTAGGTTGGTTCTTCATCTTATTGTAAAAAGTGCTCTAGTTTTTGATTTCGTGCATGATTCCGAAATCCCCCTTTTTGAGTTGTGACCCTCTTGCACGAATACGAATAAATGACTCCTCTTCGTCACTGTCAAGCGTCCTGATAAGTTCCTAAAATGCATGTTTATATTTTATTGATTTTCCCAAAATTTGATAAATAAAGTATATATATTTACCAAATTATAAGTTTTGCATTGCAATTGGGTTTTTAAATTTAGAAAAATTCAACGATTTTATATTTTTAAACGAAAGAGCACCTTTTTCTAAGCCTCTATGATTTTTTTCAGATTTTTAGAACTTTGTTTTGATACCTAAAATCAATTTCAAAAAGATTTATTCAAATCACCTTTTGACAGCTGGGCAACTGCTTGACAGCTCCGCCCAGTACAAAATCCGACGAGGGGTGATTCGACAAATCGCTCCCATACAAACTTCGAATTGATTTTTAAATAGGTTCCCGGGCTCCAAAATTCATGAAAATTTGGATTTCGGCTCAGTTTGGCGTGCAGATTCAGAATATGGAATTATCTCAACATCGCTTAAAAAGCCAATTCTTCAGAAATTTTAAATTTTGTAAGCTTTTGCGAATTTTTAACCAAATTTACTTTAAAAAGCATTTTTTTTATTTTTTTTTTAGTTATATGGAAATACGCCATTGGACGCTTTTTTCACAATATGAATTTAAAATTTGGAACTTAAAGTTCTTTTTTTCATTTGTGAATTTAAATGTATGCTAATTCTTCACACGGAACTGATAGTGTTGTAATCACTATAATTCTTTGTAAAAAAAAAGTTGGAGCGCCGCGACATTTATGATATTTCCAAAAGGTGCCGCGATAGCAAAAAGTTTGGAAACCTCTGCCTTAAACGAAAAAATCATAAAAAGAAATATTTTATGATGGAGCTTCACAGCGTTCACTTTCAAATAATGCGGTATGCCTCGCATTTTCTCGAGCGCAAATCTGAAAAGTGTCGGTTCAAAAATGCTCCTCTGTGCTCGCTGCGTAAAAGCAAGCTGCGAGTAACATTTCCAGACCATTTCATTTGTTAGATTTCAAGTTTCGTGCTCAAGATCATAGAAGCTGATTGAAAAGCGTCCATTCTGGCAGTCATCGTACAACTTTTTCATATAAAAAATTAAACATAAAAATTTCCGGCGGATTTTTTTCTTCATGTTTGTATTAATCCTTTGAATCGTTAAAACCATTGTTTGTCGTAGGTCTCTCTAGGAAACATTCTATAATTTTGCCAGCGAGGAATATTATCAAAACTGAACCTGGAGGGCCTGTAGCAAAAATTCTCAAGAATCTCACCATGGTTTTTTTTTAACAAACGTAGCATAAAGTTCCTTAGAAACTACTTACTAGAATTCGGGTTTTTTTTTGGGAATTGGTGCGGATAGTGCTCATAAACATTCTCCGAGAATTTCCTGACGGGTTCCTGTCAGATAGACGACCAAATTCGAAACTCAAATGCAGATACTGTCTTTAATTGGATTTTCAAATTTTGACATTTTTATTTATTTTTTTTTTATTTTCAACAAAAGAGCTCCTTTTTCTGACCCACTCTGATTTTTTTCAGATTTTTAGAACTTCACTTTGATACCTGAAATTCATTTCAAAGAGATTTTCCGAAATCACCTCTTGCAAGCTGTGCAACTGCCTAACATTTCCGCCCAGTACAAAATCCACCGAGGGGTGATTCATCAAATCGCTCCCATACAAACGTCAAAATGATTTTTTAATGGATTATCGGGCACCAAAATGAATGAAAATTTAGATTTTGGCGCAATTTGGATTGCCGATTAAGAATATGAAATTATCTCAACACCGTCAAAGAAGCCAATTGAGAATATTAATCTGCTGATTAAGTGTGTTATTTTACGCCAATTTAAACTCCCACATTTTAAATGCTGACTGCTCCCAGAAACGCACTATTCGAGAGAATGCTGTACTGTAGCGCCAAGGGTGGACGGTGAAAGCACCAATCGTTAGTGGATGAACTTTCCCCGCTCCCATCCTCGTAGCATAAGCTTATAGTGGACAGAGTAGAAAGAGAGAAAACAGACAGAAAAAAAAACTGCTAGGATTTTCCCGACCATTAGCCGGTTAACTGGTAATCGATGGTTGACTTTGGATAATTCGGGCAACTGATATTGTTTTTTTTTTTTTCGAAGGCGAAGAAAGGACCTTTATGCTTTCAATCGTGGGTTCCATAAGTAGTACCGTACCAATGAAGAAAGAATTCGTGCCGATCAAGTCATTTTAACGATTATGTGCAGCGAGAGTCTAAATTCGTTCCGCCGTGATATCTAACAAGTGAAAATCATTCATAAATTCACGACAAATTAAAACAGAAATCCGCGCTCGAAGAATCGCCAGTGCGCCGCGGGCGAATTATAATACAATATTCTATATCGGTAACCGTCGACGCACGGTGGGTGACCCCGAGAGTGTAAAAATATAGGAAAAAAATGAAAATCACTGCGCGCCGAAAGCGGATAACCGCCGTGTGACTCCGGCGGGCGAAAACCAAGAACCAGACCAGTTTGATAAGTAGAAACCGGACGCCGGGTGGTGGCGCGCCATGGCGGTGGTGGGTGGAAAATCGACGTTCCACCGACCGACGGACGGGGCGCGTACCCCAATGACAGTGAACCATTTAAGAAATGACTGTGAAGAAAAGAAAAAAAATGAGAGCGACTTCGGCGGCGACGATCTTTGCCATTCTTCTTACGTTTTACCGACGGCTGCTGACCGCGAATTTTTATCAGGATTTATGTGTCACACAGTGCGCTGCTAAGGCAAACAGCTTCTGGGTTTGTGTGGGTGACTTTGGTCTCACATTTTCCACCGTACTTTTTTCTATAAGACCAGCTGAAGCATGCTTGTTCCAAAACAACAATAAAAAACCGAAACTCCCTTAAATGAAAAGAACGCCATTGACTCGGTTCAATCCGAAAAAAAAACAGGAAACTGGATTAGTCGAGCCCTCTTATCTGATTGGAAATATAACTTTTTTCTTTTGAACACAGTTAATAGAGTTCGTATTTGTACAGACTAGAGATTGAATATTGACATGTTTGATAAAATTCTTCAAGAGAAATTTCTTCAGAAGTTCTACCAGGAATTCATTCAAGGATTTCGTTAGGCATTTCTAAAGCAATTCTATCAGTAACTCCTCCAGGAATTCCTGCAGTAACTCCTTGAGGAGTTCCTCTAGGAACACAGTCATGAATTCATCTAGGAATTCCACTGTGAAAGTATCCAGGAATTCCGCTAGGGGTTCCTTTGAGATTTTCACCAGGAACTCCTCCTGGGATTCCTCCAGGAATTCCTCGTAAGAATGTCTCTAGGGATCTCGCCAGAAATTTTACAAGGCATTTCGTCAGTACATTCTTCAACGATTCCTCCAAATTCCTAAGTAGTTCCCACATAAACGGAAACAATTAGATATAATTAACCACCTATTCGGGATACAATGTGAACCGTATGTGGTATTTTTGAACCGTCTACATTAAGGTTCGTGAATGGTGTTGCTTCAGCAATTTTCCATAGTTTTCATCAGAGATTTTCAGAAATTTGAATTTACATATTTCTTGTTAATGTTCCTAACAGTTTCTGATTAAATTGATGGAAGAATTCATCAAAATCTCATTTTGATGTCTTTTGATAAATTCTCGTGCCAATATAGAATTGACTCACTGTATGAATTACATCGCTAATCTGTTTACTTGCACTACCCTCTGAAGGCGTGGTTCTTTCCTAGCCCGTCATAAGCATGTAAAGCCGCACAATTAACCTTCTTTAATCGTCTCCCTGCTGTAATCAATGACGTACACAGTACATGCGAACGCGCCTCTCTATATTTAGACATCCAAATCAAAATCCCGCCACATTCATTGATCTGGAACACAACATATTTACTCGGAAAAGTCTAGGTGTTGAGCCCTGACTGCGTGGTCAAAATCAACAACAGCTGATTTGAATCCAACCACGTCTCGATCCTCATGATCATGTTGTCGCCTTCGCTGTAACCGTTGTGACGGTCTACGGGACTGTTGTTGTTTGTCTTCGAGGTAACCTTGTACGAACGGCCAACAACAACGAACGATTCGAGAACGGCTTGTTTTCCCTTGAGATTGTGGTGTATAGTGAGACTACGCTGCGTGAACCTACCTGAAATGTATGTGCTTAAGTCGACGGACTGAGAAAAGACCTAAGTCCACTAGCTAGAAGAAGGTCGACTTTCTTGGGCCGAAAATGGTCCTTATAAAGCTTCAATGATAATGATGAAAAATTCTCATTTTGAACTAAAAAACTTTTCTCGATGTTCTCTGAAAATATAAACCATAGACTGCCTCACAATCATTGCTCATGTACAAATACGGTACTGGAAGCTGGAACCAATCGGGCAATTACCACTAGTCAGTCAGTCAGTCAGCCACTACTGTAAATGGGAACGTTACTGTGCGAAAAAAAATAACCAATGCAAAACAGCGTGGGATCGATTGGTGTGTATGAGCTGCAAAACAGGTTACAGTAACACGCCTTGTGAGATTATAAGGCTATATAGAACAGGAATTGGCCTGGTAGTGCGAAACCGGTGACCTGAATTCTTGAGTAAAGTGAGACTGCATAAATTTATCGATTAGTGTTGATTTGTTCCATATAGTTGGGATTTATCGTTTGAATCAAATGAACACCTTGAACTATATTTTTTTGTACCACACAGATCGAGAAAAGTGTGTAAAAATCTGTGGCATATGATGCACATGATTGGAGCGTGGGATATTACAGAAGTTTACATGACATATACTCAGGTGAACTTTAACTTCAATTATTGAAAGAAAAATTTAAAAAAAATAGATAAATAAATAGTTTTTGTAGAAAAATATTAGACATAACTGGAATAATTCTAAAAGAGCCAAAAAATACTACAAACTACAACAGTGTTAGAAAAGAGTTACAACAGAGTTACAACAGAGTAAGTTCAGAACTAAAACAGAACTAGAACAAAATCAGAACAGAACTAGAACAGAACTAGAACAGAACTAGAACAGAACTAGAACAGAACTAGAACAGAACTAGAACAGAACTAGAACAGAACTAGAACAGAACTAGAACAGAACTAGAACAGAACTAGAACAGAACTAGAACAGAACTAGAACAGAACTAGAACAGAACTAGAACAGAACTAGAACAGAACTAGAACAGAACTAGAACAGAACTAGAACAGAACTAGAACAGAACTAGAACAGAACTAGAACAGAACTAGAACAGAACTAGAACAGAACTAGAACAGAACTAGAACAGAACTAGAACAGAACTAGAACAGAACTAGAACAGAACTAGAACAGAACTAGAACAGAACTAGAACAGAACTAGAACAGAACTAGAACAGAACTAGAACAGAACTAGAACAGAACTAGAACAGAACTAGAACAGAACTAGAACAGAACTAGAACAGAACTAGAACAGAACTAGAACAGAACTAGAACAGAACTAGAACAGAACTAGAACAGAACTAGAACAGAACTAGAACAGAACTAGAACAGAACTAGAACAGAACTAGAACAGAACTAGAACAGAACTAGAACAGAACTAGAACAGAACTAGAACAGAACTAGAACAGAACTAGAACAGAACTAGAACAGAACTAGAACAGAACTAGAACAGAACTAGAACAGAACTAGAACAGAACTAGAACAGAACTAGAACAGAACTAGAACAGAACTAGAACAGAACTAGAACAGAACTAGAACAGAACTAGAACAGAACTAGAACAGAACTAGAACAGAACTTACAACAGAACCAGAACAGAACAAGGATATGAACAGAACAGTGATAAAACCAAATTATAACAAGACCAGAATCAATCTAGAAATGAACTTAAACAAAACTAGAGCATACCTAGAGCAGAACCAAACTAGATTGAAACAAAAAATATGAGAAAAATAGAATAAAATTTCAAGAAAAAAAAACAAAAACAAAACAAGAACATAACTAAACTAGTAAAACTTTAACTGAACTATAACTAAATAAAAATAAATCATCAACAATATCAACCAAATACTTTTCATTACCGAAAATGCAATCGTTGTTGCCAACTGTTCAGTCATTGACTAGGTCATTTAGGAATCATAAATCAATTTTAAATGCTCCTCAAGTGTTCATCATATTCAGATATCGCAGGACATAATCGTCTACCAAGCATAAAGCTTTCTCGACTTTCAAAGTAAACAACAAAGCCCGCCAGCCAGCTGGGATTCTTTTGTTACAAAACAAAGACTCCCCTTATCGTCCGCTTTTGGTGCCATTGGTATCATCTTCGTTGTCACGTGGAATTGACACCATCTCTCCCATATTGCAGCGCCTTTCTAGCCTGGAAATTGCCCTATGACAATCAACATTCATTTTTTCTCAGCCATTTAATTCGTAGCTTCCCCCAACAACTACCCTCCCTTTATCCAGCGCATGTCGTCAATACATATACAGTCAGTCAGTCAGTCAGTGGCGTCTGTCGTCTTCTGGTCCGTTGATATATGTGCATGATCCAAATTGGAATTGGTCACCCCACATCGTCATAGTGGCGAAACATAATCATACTCTCGCGCGCAATGAATGTGCTTTCAACTTCGCCTAGTTTTGTGCTGGAAATCTGTCACGATGAAATTCATCCCAGTTGCGATGATCTCCATGTATACCGACCGTGAAGTATCCGTACTTGCGAATGTAGGGGAAAGTGTTTCGAAATCTTCTATTTTCTATCTTCTATCTTCTCTATCTTCTCTATCTTCTCTATCTTCTCTATCTTCTCTATCTTCTCTATCTTCTCTATCTTCTCTATCTTCTCTATCTTCTCTATCTTCTCTATCTTCTCTATCTTCTCTATCTTCTCTATCTTCTCTATCTTCTCTATCTCCTCTATCTTCTATCTACTATCTTCTATCTTCCATCGTCCCATTCCCTATTTTAATGTTATCTTATCGTTTCTTATCATCTCACCCCAAAAGTGCGTCATGAATCACCTCTCCCTCCGCAAACGAACTGCGCGTACAAATTTGCGACGTCACAGACGCAATCGCACCCAGCCAGAAGCACAGCAACTCGTGCCACGAACGAATTCAACGAATTCACAATGGACGCATTAAAATGTAGTAAAAATCCGCAGTTCCCGGTGATGAGCCCATTGTGCAGCTTCTAATCAGCAAGGGGGGGGGGCTTGATTCTTGATCGCGAGCTCAAAAGATTAGAGTTCAATTTAGCATTCACGACTGCTAATTGAACCCACACGCGTCAGGTGGAATTGACTATATAATGACACGTGCCCGGTAGGTGGGTGGACCAAGTCCGCGTCCAGTCCGAGTGGCTTCCGTCTCGAACACGGCGCGGTGGCGCTGATAATCCACAGCAGCAGCGCGGTGATTACAAAAGCGACCCCTATCGATATCGATTTCGGCGAAGGCGTAATCAATCATCCGAGTGTCGCCGCACGCCGCCGGAGGCTTGAATGGGGGCTGAGATTAAAAAACGATAATTGAATGCTCGAATTAATTTCAGACAGGCCGACGACGCGCGCGCGCGCGAAGTTCGTCCGATATCTGCGTAAATCTTAAGTATGAAATGGTAGCCAACTTTGGGGATGTGAATCATGATGCGTTGAACACTGAAACTATATCTTACATATCTTGGGATGGAAAATGTCACGAAATGTCATGGAAAAAATGTCATGACATTTTTTAGTTTTAACATTTCATGAATAAATTTCCGCTCGTGACCATCAATAATAATTAAAAATGCTGATTAGTATCGGAAAACTAATAAGCGATGATGCGGTCAACAAATAACAAAATGACATTTTGCAGCTCTGCATACACCACATGGAAAAATTCAGCCTAGTTCTGTTCCAGTTCTGTTCTAGTTCTGTTCTAGTTCTGTTCTAGTTCTGTTCTAGTTCTGTTCTAGTTCTGTTCTAGTTCTGTTCTAGTTCTGTTCTAGTTCTGTTCTAGTTCTGTTCTAGTTCTGTTCTACACAGATCGAAAATATAGTGTAAATTTCTGTGACATATAATGCACATGATTGGAGCGTGGGATTTCACTAAAGTTTACATGACATGTCATGTAAATCTCATAAAGTATCATGTAAACATCCATTATATGTCATGTAATTCAGCGTGACTCAGAGTTTTTACATGACATATAACATAAATTTACATGATTTATCATGTAAACCATCATAACTGTAAGTTTACATGACTAAAATTAAGTTTACATTTTGTGTAAATCTCATTATTTTTATCTGTGTAGTTCTGTTCTAGTTCTGTTCTAGTTCTGTTCTAGTTCTGTTCTAGTTCTGTTCTAGTTCTGTTCTAGTTCTGTTCTAGTTCTGTTCTAGTTCTGTTCTAGTTCTGTTCTAGTTCTGTTCTAGTTCTGTTCTAGTTCTGTTCTAGTTCTGTTCTAGTTCTGTTCTAGTTCTGTTCTAGTTCTGTTCTAGTTCTGTTCTAGTTCTGTTCTAGTTCTGTTCTAGTTCTGTTCTAGTTCTGTTCTAGTTCTGTTCTAGTTCTGTTCTAGTTCTGTTCTAGTTCTGTTCTAGTTCTGTTCTAGTTCTGTTCTAGTTCTGTTCTAGTTCTGTTCTAGTTCTGTTCTAGTTCTGTTCTAGTTCTGTTCTAGTTCTGTTCTAGTTCTGTTCTAGTTCTGTTCTAGTTCTGTTCTAGTTCTGTTCTAGTTCTGTTCTAGTTCTGTTCTAGTTCTGTTCTAGTTCTGTTCTAGTTCTGTTCTAGTTCTGATCTAGTTCTGTTCTAGTTCTGTTCTAGTTCTGTTCTAGTTCTGTTCTAGTTCTGTTCTAGTTCTGTTCTAGTTCTGTTCTAGTTCTGTTCTAGTTCTGTTCTAGTTCTGTTCTAGTTCTGTTCTAGTTCTGTTCTAGTTCTGTTCTAGTTCTGTTCTAGTTCTGTTCTAGTTCTGTTCTAGTTCTGTTCCAGTACTGTTTTTGTATTGATCTAGTTTTGTCATTGGCTCTAAAGTTTGCTTTCTTCGAATTATGGATAAAAAATGCTTATTGTCATACGTTTTTATCAATTCAAACTCACGGATATAGATGCTCCCAAACGTCGCACCAGTTGAAGATAGAAGACCCGCTCTTGATCCACCCACACCGACAAAAAACAAATCCTCCATTTCCACCAGCTAAAAACAAAGTCATCCCACCCCGAAATCACAATCCCATTTGTCTCGCAGCGTAATGATGTTATGACACATAAATCGTGATACTGAAAGATCCGTGCTGAACCCCCGCGCCTGTAGGAAAATTGCCAAAACCAAAGAACAAATTTTCATCTCTTTTCGTGTTCCATTTCGGACTGCCAGGAGTAGTCCACAAAGGTCGGTCGGTCGGTCGGTCGGACAAAACACACCATCACAACACAAACGAACTAACAACAGCAGTGCTCAGTAGCCTGGTACACGGTTTATATGGGAAAATATAAAAAATGGAAACACTCCAACTCCTGTATACTTTTTGAGTCCCATTTTGGTCCCATATCAACTGTGCAAAATTTTAGATCGATCGAAGAAACTATATTTTAGCGCCCGCCATTCTTAGTTTTTCATACGATTTACTATGGGGAAAATTTACTTCTTCAAAGAAAAATCGCTTGAGGTCACCCATTGATCCCTAAAAATAAGTCGTTGAATGATTACTGTAGATAACTTCAAGAGGAATCAGGCCTCCGAAGACCGCAAAGCGATGCGACATTCGTGGAAAAAGTTATTAAGCCTTTCCCGATCGATAAAATGACGAGATTTTATTATTTATTGTTATTCCTTACATGTTAAACAGCTTTGGCATACCATTCGGTTTTCAATCAATAACTTTTTCCACATGCCTTAGATCGCTTTGCGGTTTTCAGAGGGTTTGTTCCTCGTAAAATTTCCAACAGAAATCATTCATCGATATATTTTTAGGGACTAAGGGGCAACCTGTGGCGATTTTTCTTTGAAAAGGTGATTTTCCCCATAGTAAATCGTATGAAAACTTAAAACGGTTGGCGCTAAAATATAGTTTCTCCGATCGAGCTGAAATTTTGCACAGTTGATATGGGGCCAAAATGGAACTCAAAAAATGTACAGGAGTAAAATATCTTTTTGTGTCCCACGCTAGTGCTCAGCCATGAACTCAGCTGTGAAACTGCTGCTCGCTGCTGAATAAGTGTGATCAATTGCTCTCGACCCAACAACGACGAGACGACGACGACGACGTAGGAGAAAATCTCATGTGTTGTGCTGCTAGAAGAGTGCGAACAAAGTGAATCCAACCAGAAATTTTACCGGTGTGCCTTACTGTGAGAGGGGGTAGAAATTCGTTCAAAATTGCGTACGGACTGAAATATGGACCAGAGGTGATGATCCATTTCGTTGTTGGAGATGTTTTAGAGTTTTGGATTTGCGCACCATTATCCGTTTGAATCGAATGCATGAAACCCAATGTGTGATGAACTTTGATCCTTGATTATGGATTTGCTACTTCCTCTCTCTTTTCCTCTATCCAATTGTTGTCACTGAATGCGACGACTTGATTGCGTTTCAGGTTTTATCATGGTTTTTACGCTGTCTTAATGATGTATTTTGGTCTTTAAAACCGTGATAAAACCTGGAGTGTAGCTAGAAAACTTTAAACCTTTCTTCCTTTACAGCTATCAGACTTTTCGTGTTGCATGTAGATGCTGTGATAACTAACTGTGATTTATCGTTTGCTGTGTAACAATCCTAAGACTAACCAAACAAAAAATCAAAAGTTTCCGAACCGAAGCTTTCATTGAATTTAAGACAATCAGTATTAACTCAGAGAAAAATGCTCAGTCAGTGAAATCTAAGAATCCGAATCACCGAAAACAAAAAAAGTATTTACAACACCAAGCCATACCAAAACATACTCGCACGCACACCAAAAAGCCAAGAGCATCCAGCCTGCCAAAAAGCCAAAACAAAAAACGCCATGCCCGCCAAAAGCAAGCACAAGAATGTCGTGTTCAAGCTGCTCAAATTCAATGAAGACGAGGAGAAGAACGACCTGCAACGGAACGGCTGCTCGAAACAGAAGCTCACCCCTAACTACTCTATTATCTCTCTCAGTCAGGTGACGGAGGCATCGCTCGAGATATGGCGCACACTACCGGCCGCGATCCGGCAGGACCCCAGCTTGGCCTCGTTCCGGCAGGAGCACGAGCGGTTGCACGGTGAGTACGGTCCATGTTTTCTTATATTTCTTATATTTCACTTCAATTTTTTTGGGAATTCGATAGACATTGACATTGAATGTTTGAATCATATATTATAAAGCATAAAGCGATCTATAAACGTAACGACAAATTTCTGCAGGAATTTATACCACAGACAAACAGACATATTACTTAAAAGAAAATTGTTTCAAAAAATTGCTTGGCATCTCACTAGCACCATCTATAATGCTCAATCCGAAGCATTCATTTGCAACATTCGATGTAACATTTTTGCAGGTGACGACTCTCCCGTGGCGTCATCCATACATGAATGAGGGTTCATGATTGAGTCATTATATGTAAACATTGAACGGCGTCGCGTTCATATCCCTTCAAAATTGAGAGGTGATGTAAGCACAGCAGCGCCACCATGACACATGCGAGCACAGTCCGAACCACACTTTGTTTTCAAAATGACGGTTAAATCGTGCGATGATTTCGATTTGAGTAGTATGTCTGTGTGTCTGTGTTTATACCAGGTATTTAGGAAAAAAATCCCTGTTTTGAAGTTTATGTGTTGCCATGGTCGTTTTGTCTTTTTCGTACACCAAAGTGTACTGACGGGCTATATTTTCACTCAAAATACGAATTTTCGATAAAAGGCTCGGAGAGTCAAGTCACATTTTTTACCAATAAACTTAGATCAGAGAATTGCGACGATGTCCGTTTGTATGTGTTTATGTATGTATGTCTGTGTGCAAAACAAAAGCCCACTCACTTTTAAGGCACTTCCCATTAGCCCACTTTACGGATTTTAGCACGAATCGAAACAGAGTGTCATCGCATAGTTTGCTACTGAAAATGGTTCGGATCGGTCAAGGCGTTCCGAAGTTATTGCGATTTTAGTGATCCGGACCAGCACCAGTGGAACTTGTCATACAGGGGATACTCAAAATAACTAGGACTGGTAAAATTTTCACTTTTCAAAAAATGTTCAACTAGCTGTAACTTTTCAAAAAGAGCATCATATATTCTCAATTTTTTACTGTAAGTTCATCAACTAGTTGTGTATCAGTGGTCCAATTTTGAAAAAGATCGGGCTATTCTGCACGAAGTAAGAAAGTTTCTAGAAAAAGGCATAATTATGCGATAGCCAACTTTGAGCTGTTATATCTCCGGATTCAATGAACCGAATCCACTGAAATTTTGATCGTTTATGACTAATATAAAGAGCTATTAAAAACTTTTGACTAAATTTAAAATTCTCCTCACGAAAGAAATATATAACAATTAGATTATTTTTCTAATATAACACCAATTGATCCAAAATTTCATCATCGTTTCAAAATTCGACATAGTAATTATAGTTCATTTAAATTCCCTCTAATTGACTTGAATATATTTATGTTTCAAAGGAAAGCAACCAAATGGCTGGCATTAAATTGAAAAAGTTATAGGATGCATATGAAAAAAAAATTCACTAAAAAAACATAGAATAAATAAAATTGCTATAACTTTTTTTTCTTATTAATAATTTCAAATTAAATCAAATGTTTTTCAAAGTTCATTATATTAGTCATAAATGATCAAAATTTCATTGCATTCGGTTAATTGAATCCGGAGATATAACAGCTCAAAGTTAGCTATCGGATTATTATACCCTTTTCGAGAAGGGCTCATATAGCCGAGGCGGTAAACGCACGGCTATTCAGCATGACCATGCTGAGGGTGACGGGTGCGATTCCCGGTCGGTCCAGGATCTTTTCGTAAAGGAAATTTCCTTGACTTCCTTGGGCATAGAGTATCTTCGTGCCTACCACACGATATACACATGCAAAATGGTCATTGGCAGAGGAAGCTCTCAGTTAATAACTGTAGAAGTGCTCATAGAACACTAAGCTGAGAAGCAGGGTTTGTCCCAATGAGGACGTAGTGCCAAGAAGAGAGAGAGACCCTTTTCGAGAATCTTTCTAACATCGTGTAGAATAGCCCGATCTTTTTCAAAATAAGACCACTGATACTAGTTGATGAACTTACAGTAAAATTTTGAGAATATTTGATGCTCTTTTCGAAAAGTTACAGCTATTTGAATGTTTTTATGAAAGTGAAAATTTTACCTGTCTCAGTTATTTTGAGTATACCCTGTATGTATATACAGTGTATCAAACAATTGTCCGTACAGCAATTTTTTGGTCAAAATAGTTTTTCATTCAAACGATCAAAACTTTTTTATACATCATTAAAATACGCTGAAATTTTGATCAATAATGATCCATATATTAAAGCTCCACTGGTAAAATTTTGAGCGAGATCGAAAACGTTTTCTGAAAGTTATAGAGCTTTTTTTGTAAAACTTATATGATTTTTGAACACATTTTTATAACAGTATATCTCAATATGTACTCGATGAAACTTTTTCCATTTTTTTTTTTGATACAGTTTATACTTAAGGTTTTCATATGCAGCTTTGTTTGAGGTTTTATATTCACTACAAAAATATGAAAAATCTGTATATGTCCAGAGTGTCGTTTGGAAATTTAACATATTTTGATCAATAAAAATGCCAAGTGTTTTCAACGTTTTTAAACTCTCTTAATGTAATATTTTTATAAAGGACCTACTAAACTGCATATGAAAAGTAGGTCCTTAGTATTTTTCGTTCAGATAATGTACTTTTATTGGTGGAAAACGTTTGGCAGATTATATGTGCAAAATATGGTAAATTTTTAAACATCGTCAACAAAATAAGCACATTTTTCATATTTTTGTAGTGAATATAAAACCTCTAAAGTACCTGCATATGAAAGCCTCAAGTATCAGTTGTAACACAAAAAAAAATCAAATAGTTTCGTCGAGTACATACTGAGATATAATGTTTTGAAATTGCGTACAAAAATCATATAAGTTTTTCCAAAAGTTCTATAACTTTATAGAAAAACGATATAGTGCAACTGAGTTTGTAGTTCATCGAAAATAATTAGACTAGTATTTTTTTATTTCGTCATTAGGGTGATTAATTTTCAGATAGGGTGGTCCTAAACATCAAGGTTTTAAAAAACTATTTTTTTTTTCTAAAAATCATAACTTTTGAACCAGTTAACCGATTTTGAACTTCTTTTTTTTTTTGAAAGCTGTTGATTTGTGATTTTGAAGTGAAATACGTTAAAGGGAATGAAAATATGCAATTATTTTTGTTTTTTTAACGTTTTCATGGTCTTGGGACCAAAGGGGTATCCTGGTTATATATTTTTATCAGAAAATTCAGAAAATTTGGCGTTACATATAAAAAATTCAGAGATGTATGTTTTTTAGTTTTTGAGATATGATTTTTTGAAAACAATTTAATACTAGCTGCTCTAAAATTGCTTGATATTGTAAATTTTCATTGAACTATGCCTTGTATTGCTTTTTTGAGTAATTACTCATGTTTTGGTATCCATAGTTTAATAAGGACTCAGAATATAATCATATTAAAAAAAATGTATTGTATGACAAAATGGTTTTACGGAAATTGTTGTAGCTCTGGTAATTAGTTCTTTTTTTTTTCATGTTGTCCAGCTGATTTTACACATTAAATGTTGTACTATGCATGACATAAAAAGATAATTTTTAAAAATATGTCTACACACTTTTACAAAAATTCAAACTTTTCCTTATTTTTACGCACTTCAACATATATAACTCCTTAATTCTAGGGTCTTCAGTTAGGCTAGTGGTTTAAGCTAAGGATCACCAATCCGGAGACGGCGGGTTCGATTCCTGTTCCGGTCGGGAAAATTTTCTCGACTCCCTGGGCATAGTGTATCATTGTACTTGCCTCACAATATACAATTTCATGCAATGGCAGGCAAAGGAAGCCCTTCAATTAATAACTGTGGAAGTGCTCAAAGAACACTAAGTTAAAGTGAGGCAGGCCAAGTCTCAGTTGGGACGTCGAGCCATAAAGAAGAACAACACCTTATTTCTGAAGATATTCACATCAAAAGGGCTATCCTTTAAATTTGACGATGGGCAAATATGGGTTAAGACTAGGGGTCGCAGTACCGACCACTTTTGGTGAGTACCGGTATTTCGGTACTGAGGCTCACAGTACCGGTAGTACCGGTAAAATACCGGTACTGGAGAATTTTCACTAAAATTAAGAGTAATAAATGGTAGACTTTATTGTACCAAATAAGTCTACCATTTATCAGACTTTTGTAAATTCCGGTTTTCAGGAATACCACAAAATCAGACCCTGAAGCTCTGAATTGAACAAAAAATATAGATAGACAAAAAATATAGCAATAAATTAGTTGTCTGAAACAGTTTTAGGGATATTGTTTAGCTTCTGAGAAGTTTCACAGGCAGTACCATAGCCAGTCTAAAATAAAACAGGAGCAACCTTACTATAGCAAAATCAAATAGATAGCTGCTAGGTGAAGACAGAAGAATATTGAACTGTTTTTTCTTTGATTCCTCAAAAACTGAAGCAAAACAAGAAACCCAAATCAAACAAGTTTTAATTTTAATCTAGTAAATCCATTTTTGCACTTTCTCATCGTTATAGACTGTTTTACCTCACGCAAATCTGCCAGGAAAAGGCCTATTTTTCACACCAAATTAGGCTGACACAAATTTCGATTTTCTCTTATGCCAACACCCGCCCCCCCCCCCCCCCTCCGAAAATTTAGGTTGAAATTTGGTATTTAGAGGGGGGGCACAAATAAATTATTCAATAAATTTAAAAACTTTGAAGTGATATTAGGGTCATCGAGAAAATTTCTTAACAAATCTGATGAGTTTGACGATTTTGCCCAATTGTTTGAGTATTTTTTCATCAAATGTAAGCCTCATTGGATAAATGTACGACTCATGCTGTGAAAACCTTCATTCTGCACCTTGTTGCGTAAACTACTATTCCAACATTCAACGTTCAATAAACCAATCTTTGCTATGATGTGCTGGATTTGCAGAAAGGTTTTATATATTAAACGTTTGTTTGTCGAGTACTTGGTTTTGAATGTTTTCGATTATTTCCATTACATATTGGATATACTAATGACCGGATTTCAACACTTAGGGAGAGATTTCCCAGTACCGAAAGTACCGGTACCAAGGCCCAGTCAGTAACGGTATTTCGGTACCAAAAATTGGTCGGTAATACCGGGATTTTCGGTACCGGCACTACCGGTACTACATCCCTAGTTAAGACAACGCATTTAAATTAAAATATTCAATTAAAACGTGAAATCTGCTGTACGCCAGTGAAACCTGGTGTGTATCAGTGGAAACACTCATTGAATCTTCGACGTCGATGTCATCAAAAGTCGACGGCGCTATAGAAATTCTGGTGCGAAAGTGGAGGTGGGTCGGCCACACTATACGCAGCGCAGGAAACGAAATCTGCCAACAAGTGCTGGGCTGAATGCTTGGACATAGCAGAGCAGGGGCAGGCACAGGGACAGGCTCATGGCAACAGGTTAAAGCGATAGGCGTTAATCGCCCAGGATCGACACCACCATGGGTGTACAGTGCTGGGGCATCGTAAATTAGGGCCTGTCCATAAACTAAAAATAGACACTGATGGGGGAGGGGGTCTGGTCAAAGTCTTCGGTCAGGAGCACCTATTTTGAGCACTTGCTCCTATAACTCAGTCAATTTGAAACCTTGATGGGCATGATTTTTCAGACACGATCAGATACGCACAGTATCTAGCCATCTAGCAAAAATTCAAGTCAATCGGTTGAAATTGACTGAATTATAGCAGCAAGTGCCCAAAACAGGTGCTCGTGCCCAAATGATCCCAGATCCTATTTCGTAAATTTTGTATTGACAATAGCCTAAGAGGGAGTGGTCTGAGATCGCCAAAATTGAGTCTTCGTAGTCTATGGACAGCGTCTTAGTCATTGATCATATTCATGTTCAAACTGCAGCCAAAAAAAAGGTACAATTTTTCTAAACATTGTTACTCACCGCCTAGAACGGTCCTCGACGAGCGCAAGAATAAAACAAAACCGCCTCAATGCGATAATGAGCGGAAGTGTTTCATGCTGCCTATTTGCATAGAATAATTGAAGATAATCTCTCCACTTGGTCGTCGGTCTGTTACGTTTGCAGCAGCCGACCGACCCCTGGCACCGACTGACTGATGATGTGATGTGACAAGAAAGTCAACGCTTTGTGAATCTGCCGCCGCCGCCGTCGACCGACATCGGTATCCCGTGCCCCTGTCTAACGGTCATTAGGACTCCTTAGTTAGGCTCCCAATGGCGCTGAGGTAGTTTGGTGGAAAAATTTCTACGGCATCATCATCATCGGAACTGAGGGGATGAAGGAAGACGGAGAGAGTTTAAGTATGGACACATTTATCTGTTGTTTACTTTCCTATTAAAGTGAATAGAACAGACACCGAACTGCACTGGCTAATCCAAGTTCGGAGGTTTCCTGGATGGTCAAAGTCGAAAGTGAACGTAGGTATGCGTCCAGGCAGGCAGATGTACGGTTCAATTCAACAGATGGACCATGATGATGATCATCATCTCCATTGGGATGATGGATTCTGATCGTGGTCCAAAAATAAACCTCAACCGACCGGTGCGTTGCGTTGTTGATAAAGAGGGTTTGGAGGCAGTAGGTAGTGATTCACGGCCAAAGTGGACGCAATTGTGGTTGGAACTGGCTAGGGGATAAATTTTACGTAACGAGCGTTAAGTGGAGTGCGTGTGGTTTAAACCGGGAAGTGTATACGCTTTGAGGGCGCAGGGCGTGGGATTTTTTGCTATAGAGTTGGAACAGCACATGATATGGGACAAACTTACGATTATAAAGTTCAGGATATGCAAATTTAGAACTTTGATCATAACATGTCTTGAACTCAAATATTATCAGTAACACAAATTGAAAAACTTATGTAAGAACTAAAGGAATTAACGAGAAATCTAAAGTTCTTAATCTTGATTTTGAAACAACTGAAAGCACACAGTGTAGAATTAGCTGATGTTAAAATACACATTGATAAATTCATTGGGACTAGTTCTTTTAATTGTTCAACTCGGTAAACTTCTTCGTCCTCTTCTTCTTAATCATATTCTACTTCTCCTTCTTCTTCTTGACGTAGCGTCTCCACTGAGACAAAGCCAGATAAACGATAACATTTTACCGAAATTTGAAAATTTTCACAGAATTTCGGTAAAAACCATTACCGAACGCTCAGCAGTTGAGATTTCGGTAAAAATTATCGAACGCGACTAGCTGTGTATGCATAAGTAAGCTAAAGAAACTTCCTTTACGAAATGTTCCTGAATCGATCGGGAATCGAACCCGGCATCACCAGCATGGTCATGCTAGATAACCACGCCCTTACGGCTATGGCTTTATGGGCCCTACTCGGTGCACATTGGTCCAGACAGATGACTCATTGTCTAGGTTGTTCACATCGCTGCACGAATTCCACGAAGGCGTTCACTCAAACGGCGTGTGATTGAAATTCAGTACCAATTTTGCGCACTGTTAATATTGTCACCTTAGTTGAATGACAGCAGTGATTTAAATGTATCAGCGCTAAGACAAAACAATCAATTGATAGCGCGTGCCAATTTATCAGCAAAAGTAATGAGTTTGCTTGGAGAGCAATAATCATGGATAGTCGTTGTCTACCCATCTTGTCTGTCTGCTGCAGTTATCTGCAGTATCTTGGCTGTCGAACTAATAAGCCTTTGCTTCCGCACACCAGTCTTGTCCAATACCAGTCATTCCTTTTTTATATGATTAGGGCAACAGCCTTCAGCTGGAATGAATTTTCCTAGTCAAAAATAATAATAAATAAAACAAAAATAAAATGTAAACAATCCTTCAACCTCAGTTTCTGAAAGTACCCATCAAATCTTGCTAAAAACTTTAAAGATTTCGCTAATTTAGAGTTCTCTTTTAAGTTTTGTGCTAAAATTACTTTTTGCAACATTGTTTTCAGCACCAGGGTGCTAGGCCGCCATTTTTAAGAATCCAACAACTTGTATGTAAACATTTGTGTATCCACAAAGCGTTCCATTGTGGTTGAGACTGTATAATATATAGAGTCTCTATAATAGAGACATGCAAAGACGACTTCTTTTGATTGTTGTTCTTCTTCTTCGCCAGAATTTGTTTTCACAATTTTGCTGGCGTGTGGATACACGATAGATGTTGGCTCCTGTCAGATGCATGAGGTGGGATTAGGATTGCCACATACGTGGTCTCAGCCTTCATGGAGATGGTCAAATAGTAGCTTGTGAACAATCCTCAGTACAAAAGTACGTAATTTTGTATCAATCGTCTACTGTCAGATTAGTGTAACATGCTAAAAATACACATAAATACACAAATGACAAATTACACGGAAAAAATACACAGTAACGAATATTATTGGGAATCCGATTGGACACACAAAATTCAATGGTTTTCTTCGATACTTTCAGGTCTGGAAGTGAGTCTATGGTGCTACGGTCATTCTACACGGAAAATCCAAACTACCTAATATTTGGGTCGATTTTACTCAAAATTGGGTATGTCGAATAAACTCGCTACCCAAAATTAGGTTGTTTTCCCTCTCTGGCTCACCGATGTTGTCAAAAACAAAGATGCATCTACCCAAAGGGGGTCCTTGACCCCAATAAACCGATTTTGGGTAAATGTCGGTTTACTCAAAATTGAGTTGAATTAGGGGGGTCTTAAGTTAAATTTACCTACTCTTGAGTATATTTTTAGCTGGGGGTAAAGGCAATCTACCTAGCGTGAGTTTAATTGATTTACTCAAATTTTGGCTTATTGGGCCGAACTATGGAATTGCGTCAAAAGAACTCAATTTTGGGTGGTTTAGCGGTTCCGTGTACCGTAATCGGTCGGCCGAGGACCGACTCCTCGAAAGTTCAACAGCAGACTGAATAATTCACCGGTAGACAGTTCCCGAAGCTCAAGACAATTTAAAAAAAATATTCCTCTCCCGCTTTAACGTGCATGTGCACAACAGAGATGTGTGAGCTATTTTCATCTAATCCCATCCGAAGGAAATTTGGATTGTGAAAAGGCGCTATTAAGATCAGTTCTACGCCTTCAGAGGACGGCGATGGTCAAATGGCTACGCAGCTTGGAGAAAAGAAGCGCCCGTCTAACGAATTGGGAGTCGTGGGTTCGATTTCCACCGGAACATGTTGATTTCTTTTTGCAAATTCAAATCTTAATGTGGTCATCAAATACGTGTTTATCACATATACTGTGCATGAATGTCAAAGCATTTTCTTAATGCTGTTGCTCGCTAGGTCAAAATAAACGTTCTCATCAATTTCTATGGAAACAAGGACACTTACAATATATGATACTGCTTGGGGCATTATACTGACAAATGACACTAGTTTGCTTTTTTTCTCTCTGTTCGGAACATAACCACTGCAACCAATATATGATCTATTTTTCGTCGTATTACTTTAGCACCATTAATTTATAAAGTATTCGGTTTTGTTACAGTAGTTATTAATCGCAAGGAAGGGTTCTGATAGATAGATTCTATCTGTCGCTTTTAACACGCTCCTTTTTCAGCCAAAATCGGATCCCTTAACGAAAAAGTCAAGAAATGATACCGATATTGACCATGCATCGGAACCCTAGTCCCTACCCAGGTAACCAATAAGCATTTAAATAAGCTGTATTTCAGCTATAAAACTGCATTATATTTGCTTGTTGCTGTATCATAGCAGTTCGACTGCTGAATTGCCCTTTATTAGCAATTTAAATGCTGTTCAAAATCTGGCAGCTGTTGTGTAGCATTTCAAATGCACGATATTGTTTGGTTAACAAGCATCCTAACTGCTACTTTTTTGCTAGACGGCTGAGAAACGTGCGTGACTTTTTTTTCTAACATACGCACACACACACACACACACACACACACACACACACACACACACACACACACACACACACACACACACACACACACACACACACACACACACACACACACACACACACACACACACACACACACACACACACACACACACACACACACACACACACACACACACACACACACACACACACACACACACACACACACACACACACACACACACACACACACACACACACACATACAGACATTTGCTCAGTTCGTCGAGCTGAGTTGATTGGTATATGAGACTCGGCCCTGCGGGCCTCGGATCTAAGACCAAGCCCACTCATGGGCTCAATCAAGCGTTTTAACGTTAAGTAGAGCCCCGAACAAAGAAGCGAACCGCACCGGTCGCTGCTAAGTAGGGCTCGAAAGCGAAAAGTTTACGTACGGTTGGTAGCAGGGCTTAGAATATAGAGACACGCAAAGTACGGTCTCTATCCGTAGGCTCGTGCGCTCTCTCGCGTTTAGCTCTCTGGGTAGCGTAAAGAGGAGACGAAAGAACATGAGTATGGATTTGTTGCCAGGTATATAGTTTCTAGTGAATGATTTTCTTGTTTTCTATAGGTAGGAATTTATTTTAGTTTGCATCAAATATTTCAAAATTTTCAACTGATTAATATCATAGATCGTTACACGAATAACACAACAAATTGTCTGACATACATTTGTGATAGAGTGACAATACAAACGCAGAAAAATAATAGGTTTAAATTGACAAGCTTTGAATAAAGTTTTCCCTTCTTCGCCAATTATAGGATCATGCATATCGAAAATGTATTGATTCTCTTAAAATAGTTACGATTGCTCATAATCGCACCTTTAGTTTTTGTTTAAAAACTAATATTTGAAGAAATGTATAGTGATTCAGTTTTGCTGTTTTAACACGTACATGTTTGAGCCGGGGTTTCTACGCAGCAAGTAAAGTTTAGTTCCGCACATTTAGAAAAATGTCCAAATAAATAACTCGCGAAGTTCGTTCCGATCAGTTCCAAAATTATCGTCATTCGTCGCAGATTCCGGTGAGAAGTGTGCGTATATTCTAACCCGAAAAGATACCATTTGACGGTAATAAGTGACCACAAGGTTTTCTTTCTTCACTTTCCGGGCTGAGATCCTCCGCTTTGAAAGAGCTGTGCCTTGCGTTTCGTTTTGTCGTGTATATTTCAAAAAGGCAAAGGAGTTTTGGTTTGATTGCTGTTTTTGAAAATGGTGGTCGTCAGTGGGTGGTTTATTAAATATAAATTTAAAAATATAAATTAAATAAATGAGACATTAGGAAGAAAGTATGCGAAATGGATAACTTCACCCTTGTAGAAACAATAGGGCAAAGCAGAAAAAAAATCTGCGAAGACCCCATGTGAATAACACCGATCATACAGAATAGGAGATTCGACATTAGATCTATAAAAACTACCCAACAATTGGGGAGATCTTTCCAATATTACACATTTATTCATAGCTATATTATACACATTTTCATATATTCAAAACATATTCATCAACATGTAATCTGAATCGTTTGGCACAATATGTCCACGCATCCTTCCTCCCCTGTAAATTCGAGATGTACCTTGCCGAAATCAAATATTCTGTACTCCAAGTTTGTTGAAGAATTATCTTTGCGCGTAAATACAACGCAGTAGACCAGGCCGCTTTGATGCATGTGTCATATCTCTGATATGCTACAAGCATCAGTATTGACAAGAAAAGTAACACGATTGCTTTCCAGGGTGATTGCGCTTATGTATGAGATTAGATAAGAGTAGTTACGATTTTTCAAAGATGCTTTGACTGTACCTAACTCAACTCAGATATCCTAGATACAATACAGTTATTTCTTTTTGTGAAAAAAACTAAAATCATACCGATAAAAATCTTAAAAAATGTAGTCGAGCTGCCAAGTTTCATCAATTAAAATAGGCGGTGTGCAGGACTGCCATATTGTAGGTTCCTCGTTATAGAAAAAGCAAGGTGTTGGATGTTAAAATACAACAATTATTGTTGTATGAAGTGCCAAAAAGGAGAGTGGGCTCATTATGTACTTTGACAAATACGCAGTCTACTTCAAGCGCATAGAATCTGCTTCCAACATAATATTCATATACCAGCATCCAAAAGATCGCAATATATATTAAGATTTCCGATTGATGCTTTGTAACTAAAAGGTTGTGACTGAATATAGAATTAACTGATGTTAAAATACACGTTAATGAAAAAAGGTTGCGCAAACTTATCGCAGACTGTTAGAAGACAGCTTCTACTATGACCAGGATTCAAGAATCTTGACCTACGCGAAGTTGTACAGGAGACAACTACGTTATAAATGTGCTGGAAATGCAAGGGATATAATTATTCAATATACTTAATTATTTAAAATATGCTCATAATCTCAAATTCAGATAAATTTCTTGTGAGAAAGTCAACATGGATATTGAAGAGATGGATATTATTTTAGATAAAAATTCAACCTACAAGTCATACAGTAAGCAACAAACATATAATTTAAAAAAAAAAGATTGCTTGAATTCCGGGATTAAATACAATCATACATTATTGAGAAAATGATATCTTTAAACGCACCAAAACTGGTACAAATCTCCAAGGAAATTATTTATTTGAGTTCAATTTTTACTAACAGTTTTCAATCTTATCCAAAACCCCTTCTTTCAAAATATGAGCACAGATTATTATACTGAATAAGATTTGCAATAACACCATAGAAATACACAAAATATTGCGATGATTTACAGAAGTGGAAAATCCGATGGTACGGATAGAATAGAGACCACCGGTGCGCAAAGACGACCGATCATTATTTTACTCACATAGAAACGAACGACCGGTGCGAAAATGGGTGGATAACGAAATTAAAAATCGTTAACGACGTGCTGTTGCGTGTGTAGTATTAAGCCCACGGGTGGGCTTGGTCTAAAGTCGATTTTTCGAGCGGTATTTATACCCTTCTTATGGGTGTAAGAAGGGTCAAAAAGGATATCGGTCAAATAGTGTCAAATAGTAGTGTCCGTATATTACTAACTGACCCGGAGCGGACCTGGTGTGATGGTTAGAACACTTGACTATCACGCCGAGGACCTGGGATCAAATCCCACTTCCGACATACTCACAAAATGTGGGTTCTTCCTTGGGAAGGGAAGTAAAGCGTGGGTCCCGAGATGAACTAGCCTAGGGTTAAAAATCTCGTTAATACAGATTAAAAAAAAATACTAACTGGCCCGATAAACGTTGTATTGTCGTTATTGTATGGGTTTGACAACAGTTAAGTTTATCACAGCACCGCACTCTACATTGGCTTTTTGTTTCTATCGGGATGAATTTCTTGCCAGTCCATAAGCATTTTAGTACTTTCACTTATTTCCTACTTTATCACTGATGTACGTAGCTTTTTATACATATAAGCACAGTCGCTGGAATACGAATCAAATCGTACAAGAGTAATGCTAATCGGTTCATCCGTTCGTGAGTTTTGTTGCCTCAAAGAGACTTCAAACTCATTTAAATATCGATGTTTGACCTTTAAGAGGCCATCCTTTTTTTCATCAACCTGTCAAATATTTGACAACAGTATCATCCCAAATTGAGAAGGATCCTCCAAAGGTCACAACCATGAGGCAAACAAAAGCATCGTCCCGGTCGTGCTGTAGATTGATGCCATAAACATCATCGTCGTTCTCCCACCCAAAAAACCACAACATATCAATCGGATCACAAATCGATTGTACTTTTGCTCCCGCCTTTCTTTGTGTGATGCCACAATATTTTTGTGAATGTGCGTTGTCGGTCAACGCCGAGCATCACATCTGTGGTGGATCTACTGATCTGGCGCGTGACGTGTAGTGTCGGTCAGAAACGGGCAACCAGTCGACGGTCTGTAGTATGCCTTATACCTATCTCTGTATAGTGCCAGAACAGTATATGTGTATACTGTACACGCGTTGATTGAGCCAAAAATAAAGATCGATTTTCCTCTCGGCAACACACGGCGCAGCTTTTCGATGATGCTCATCAACTCCTCAGCAGACAACAACCCACGTGGTGCGGTCCTGTGGTCATAAACCCATCACCCGTCACGTCTCCGTCACGTCTCCATCACGTCGCGTTGCCCTACTCCAGCGAGACTCACCTAGAGGATATTTAGTAAATCTGAAATCCAGTTGGCGAAAAACAAAAAACAAAATCATCTATTGATCACATAAGGAACTTAGGGTGCGAGTACACTATTTGCCTGAGCGACAAGTATTTCACCAGTTTTGAAAGATAAATTTTGGCTTATTGATTGACTTCGTTTAACCCTATTTGTTTTTCGAAAGTGAGACATGTTTTTGTTTACCTGGTCAATAATTAACTGTCAAAAGTGATCAAATACTAGTTTAATGAACGATAGAAAGCATCACAGCATTCTCAAGTAAACAAAAATGCCATTTCCCGCCATGACGAAGTGCATAATTTTAAGCTCAAAAACTTTGTAAATTGTTGTTTTGCACGGAACTCCTAAGAAATCCGACATGGACCAAGCATTTTGCAAGTAATTTGTGAGATGTAATTATAAAAGTTTTTGAATTAATTCTAGATAAGAATTTTACGGAAATTCGGAGAGCTTTGATAAGATCAAATTCATCACAAATATTCTAAGGATTACAGCAGGCCTTTTAATATGCCAATTGGGTTGTTTAGTGATTTGAATACTGCTAACGTGTACTCTCGTTATCTTGAACCATGCAAACCAAGTGTTCAGATTAGACCTAAAATTTTAAAAATAGTTCCTGGTATCTAATTTTTTGGAAATTTACGATCTCATGTTTTTTGGGTAGAGATTACGATTGTGAAAAACTCCGGTCTTCGTTGAACAACCCAATTAACGTTCTACAACTAGGGACTCCTGAGCATATTGTTCCCTATTATGGCCGCTTTTCACCCACTGTGCGACCCACCCCGCCCATCATCCAGCAGGTCGTTGGTCGATTGTACCCAACCAACGGGCAACCGCATCTTCATTGTAAACCCTGTAATGAACCCTGGCTAGGGGTAAGGGGAATGTCAATGTTATCATCTATTTTTACCGTTTGCTCTCGTCAATGCTGCAGGGCGATGGGAATGAGGGGGTGGAAAGTGGTAACATATTTCGGTATGGAACGGGTGGGGAGTGAATGGAAATAGAGTTCTATTTTCACACAGCACACCACACAGCATCAAAGCCAGTGCAGACGAGAGAGATCTTCTCTGGTTCGCTTTCCATCATCGTCGACTGTCGACCAGGCAAAATAAAAACACAAGGTTACTGGAGGAAATTAATTTATTGATTAGCAGCTCTCGGTGTGGATGCTGCTCCATCATCACCGTGGTGTCCAGGGATATGGCAAAAGGTCAAGTCGACGTGACATACGCCATCAAATGAATCATGCCGGCTGAACGTACACCAATATGTAGTATGAATCTATAGCGAAGTCAGTTGAGTCGTGCAAATGTCGAAGGAACTTACGCTCATATTCACATTTACAAAGAGAACAGAAGAGATCATGCGGTTCGGTGTCATTTCCATCGCACAAGCGTGTGTGATGCGAGGTGTGGCGTATTTATGAATGAAAAATTGCGCTTAATTTTAGAGCAATTAACCCGTTGCGGTGGCATTTGAGTAGTTCCACGGCGATCGTAAAATAAGAGCATCTTACCTTGATTATTTCAACTGGCCTCTAAAGTTTCACATCTCAGATAGAAATGGATTCAACAATCGAGTGAAATTAAATAATTTTAGAAATACATATTCTTCTGAAATCGATTTTACTCGAGTAACGACGGTTTTATCTACCCGACCCAGAAAACATAATAAGATTATAACAACATCATGATAATTGTTGTATTAGCGAGATTTTTGGATGGTTTGCCGCACGGTGAAGATCTGATCCGTTGTCGAGCGGTCATCGACGAAGCAAGCTTGATAACTTTCCACAAATTCATTCACTTTAGGTGAAAGACGACGGATTATGATCTGGGATAGCACTTTATAGGTGGCATTCGGAATTGTGATCGCTCGGAAGTTTTCAGGAAGATTAAGGGTATCGACATACATGACTAAATCAAGGTATACCCTACAGCGACAGAAACACGTTTGTTCACCAAAACGAGTTATACCCTTTTGACATGTTAGTGCAGATATACAAAGTTTAGTAAACAATTGAATTTTGTGTATTCTCCTAAAACTTCCAAACATACTATTTTGAATCTTATTTTTGAGAAATGAATAGAACTACATATCAGATAAAACTTCTGTGATTGAAATAAAAAAGTGAAACATGTATTTTTTGGCAAATTTAGAAGAAAAATGCTCAAAAAAGTGCTTTCATCAGCACGAAAAAGGTTCTGCCGTCAATATAAACACAATATTTCAAAAACAAATACCCTTCAAGAATGCCTACCTGGTTGTCTATAGAAAAACTATAGAATTATTGTAAAATAACAAAAATTGAAAAAAATAGGGAAGTGGAAGTGGCTATAACTCAGCCAATTTTCAATCAATTGGCGCGATTTTTGGAACGCGGTGAGATACGTATAGTAGCACGTACACCGTCTTCAGCCAGAGGCTGTACAGAATGAACGAAACTTAACACTAAACAACGGACACGACCAAAGATGGGAACGGAACACACTCACTTGCATAGACTTACACTCTCTTGCTAAGAACATAACGTGGGTGTTAATGCTACAGTGCAGCATGAAAGCTTATAGAACACGGATTGATACAAACAAAAGCTCGTGAGCTCGTTCCATGTTGAATGTTGAGACAATAAACTCATAAACGTGTCATTGCGCCATGTTCATTTGATTTACATGATGAATCTTACACATCGTAAATTACACTGCGAAACAAAATTAAACTTTTGGTCTATCTCAAAAGCAAACTTATGACAAATTTTGAGTCGCTTAAACCATATTCGAGCTCAGTTTTGCTCCAGCCCATCTCAATTTTAAGCTACTTTTATTTATAAGGCAAACCATGCGAATCTGGGCTTTTTGATTACAAGCTGTTAAGCACGGAGATTATTTTTTGAGTAACCAGAGGGTAAGTGGGTTGATACTGAGACACAAGAGTTTTCTTCTGAGACTATACAACATTTCGCTGTGTTACACAGATATACCTCGATTTAGTGGACCCTCGATTTTATGTACTTCGATATTATGTACATTTTTTTAATGGTAAAATTTTTAATACCCAATCAGTGTTAAACTTGTAGTTTATATTATGGTGACTTATAACACAGACAAACAGACATACTACTTAGAAGAAAATTGCTTCAAAAACATCGTTTGGCATCTCACTAGCACCCTCTATAATGCTCAATCCGAAGCATTCATTTGCAGGTGTTGTTTCCATGGTTGTTTCCCTCGGCTCGATGTAAAAATTTAGAAGGTGACCATTCCCCCGTGGCGGCATCCATTCATAAAATATGAATGAAGGTTCATGATTGGGTCATTTTATGTAAACATTGATCGGCGTCGCGTTCATTTCTCTCCAAAATTGAGAGGTGTTGTAGGCACAGCAGCGCCACCATGACACATGCGAGCACAGTCCGAACCACACGTTATTTTCAAAATGACCGTTAAATCGTGCGATGATTTCGATTTGAGTAGTATGTCTGTTTGTCTGTGCTTATAATGCAGGGGTTTCTACCCTTTTGGCACGCGGAGCACTTCATATCAATAAATTGTTTTGTGGAGCACACATAATAAAGGCAAAGCATACCTGACCTAACATACTTAGTTTTATGTATATATTCATCTTTTCCTCATACTTCCCTTTTTGACTTTGAATATCTCTTGCTTTGTCGATGAGCAAGAGAGGGACTTTAACCTTATGGTCATTCATCCCTCATATATATACCCAACCCCGCCTTCAACGGGGTATAGTTTGAGCATTTTTGTAATTTTTGTTTCGTGGAAAATCTTTTTTTTTTTTGCTGATATTTAGGACTGTTTTGTACATCTCAAAATGGTTTTGGTGTATTTTAAAACGTATTTACATTTTTTTTAATAATTGAAAAATTGATGTTATAGTCACCTTTTAGTAGTCATTGTTTATTTTGTATTGAACCGCTACAATAAACATGTTTTAAATTTTTCTCAAATCATTTTATCATAGTTTAATAGTTTGAGAGAATTGAATACACTCTAAAATTATTCTCCTTAAAATTACACGGAAAATAAAATTTTCTATGAAAAAAATAGAAATAAAAATATTTCAACAATAATCATAAAATCTCAAAATGTTTTCATCTTGAAAAATCCGCACCCCAAATAGGCTTCCAGGAAAAATATAAAAGTGTGAGGATGTTCAAAAATAAAAAAAAAATGAAAAAATCAGTAACTGAAATTCACGAAATCGAGAATTGAAAAGAATCATCTTCCAAAACATATTTAAATCGATTTTAGATGACGAAAAATGATATTTAGATCAAAATAAAAATTTGGGTATTAGAGGGCTAACAATGACAATATTTTTGGCGGATGTAACTGCCCATTCGACCAGACTTTTCCTCAAAGCTTTCTAACAAACTTCTTTTAACATTTCTTTTGTTTACCTCACCGAGAATTGTAATGTCATATAAACCTGATATTTTTTGGTAGGTGCCATATACTATCATGGCGTGTACTCAGCTTCTTGAATTCCACAATTTGTATGATACTATAGGCCCAGGTAGTCGAGAAAATTTTTCCGACCGGAACGGAAATCTAACCCGCCGTCTCCGGATTAGTGATCCGTAGCCTTAATTACTAGGCTAACTAGAGACCTCACTGGCAAGATGTGTGATAATCTATTTCCAGTGCTCATGGTAATATCAGAACTAGTCAGTCAAAGATTCCCCGATTTCAGCGCCCCTTCACTAGTACATTCCCATGGATGAATTCCTGGAGGAATCTCTGAAGGAACCGCTTGAGGAATTCCTGAAGGAACTGCTGGAACAACTTCTGAAAGAATGGAACAACTTTTGAATTGCTGAAAGAGCGAGATTTTGTGTAACAGTAAGCAAGCAGAAGATAAAATTATTAGGCTCTTGAAAAATATTGAAAATATAAGTCGTTTAGCAATAAGCTATTATGTATCTTTATTTTTCCAATAATAAACGTCAAATAGAGACGAATGCCCCTTCTGGGTAAACAAAAAAAAGCTGAAATAAATCTAAATAAATAAGTCTCTAAAGATTTTTCCGAAAGTATCGCCGAAGAAATATAGGAATTTGAAAAAAATCTGACAAAAATGCTAAATAAATTATTGAAAGAATTTCGAAAAACAAACAGAAATATTTTAAGAACCCATAAGATGGATTTTCTAAAGAAATTTTAGAAGGAACACATGAAGAAACGCTTGGAAACCTCTGGTGGAACACCTAACAAAACCTCTTGAGTAATTTTCGAAAAAAAATTCCTGGAGAATTCCGCTAATAGAAATCCTAAACATGTTTTTAAATGAATTCGTGTAGGCTTTGGATTCCATTCCTTTGGAGAAATTCCTAGAGGAATGAAAGAATTTTTAAGGAGTTGTGTATTAATTATGTAGGGGATTTTTAAGATTTTTCGACTGTAAGATTTTTTGTATAAAATATTTTTGTATGCAAACCCGCCCTTCCTCCCAGAAATGTGAAGAAATTTTGTGATCCTTAAAAATCTCTTTTATAATTTCGCAATCCTTGGAGAAAATTATTTAGAAAGCTCCTAAGAAAATTTTGAAATAGTTCTGAGTTTCTGATTCTCAATGTATTCGTGAATCATTTGAGAAAATCCAAGGAGTATTTTTGAAAACTGGAAGGTTTTCTAGATTGATGTTTTGAAAAATTTCTCTATTAAAAAAAACAAACAGAAGAAATACGTAGACGAAATTTTGGAATAATCTATGCAAGATTTTTTTAAACGAACTCTTGCAGTATTTTCTAAAGGAATCCATGCAAGGGTCCGCGAAAGAATTATCGAAAAATCTGTGGCAGTTTTTTTTTTCAAAGTAATCATTGTAGAAATTTTTAAAGCAACCTCTGGAGGAAAATCTGGAGATATTTCTGAAGAAATCATATGTCGAATTTCTAATAAAAGTCATGGGAGATTTTCTGAAAAAAAATTCTTGCAAAATTTGTGAAGGGCAGTTTAGGAATCCCTGCAGAAAATTCTCGAATGGATCTCAGCAATTTTTTTTGACAGAAATTCAGATTTCCAAAATAATAAATCCTTAGAGTAATTCCTTAAGCAAACCCCGGAGAAAGTTTTCGAATAAATTCTTGGAAGATCGCTTGCGACAATGCTTGAAGGAAATTCCGAAGAATTTTTCGGAAAAAAAAATCTAGTACCAAAACAATAGGAATTGGTGAAGCAATTCATGCAAGATTTGTAAATAGATTCTTTGTAACGCTCAAAATATTGGCTTTTGAAGCAACCATGCATATTTTTGGAAACAAAAGATTTCGGTCGCAACAAGCTAGCAAGATAGCGGTTTATTCGATATGAAACAAGAATTACTAATATATGCCAAAAACTGCGAGCGTTTTATCGAAAACTCAGTTTTTATGCAGGTTTTATATGTTTCGGTACATTTTGGTATAAAATTTAAATAAAAATAAAATAAAAATGTTAGCTTCGATTTTATGTAAAATTCGATTTCAAAGACGTTTAAAAAATTGAAATGTCCACTAAATCAAGGTATACCTGTAAAACTATATTTTAAGCTCGGTAGAACAAAATAGTTGGCTGAATGTGACAGTTAGAAAAACTTTGAAATTTTGGGAAAAAAAATATTTTATTTTTTTGATAATTTTTATTTTATTTATTTATTTTTTTTTCAATTATATACCAATGAACTATTGGCGCTTCTCTCTTGCAATTTTAAAATATTAAACACTATCCAAAACAAGACTATGTAGAACAGAACAGCTCAACGTTCGGCCCGCGAGGACATTTCGTGCAACTCGCAACATGAATGAACATTTGACCGGGAAGCAAGCATTAAAAAAAACAAATGTTTCGTGAAGCTGATTTACATGTAAGAGACACTACAGATTTCTGGAGTAGCATCAGATACTCGATAACGATTTGCATATTTTTGCGATGTTTTGGAAATTTTATAATTATTAAAAAAAAACTTTGAGCATTTATTTTGAGTAACTTCTGTAAAAAAAATGAGAACTCAATCACAATTGTTTGTGTTTCCAGAGCTTTTATTTTACAAGCTGTCAATATGCTTTTATTTTTTTCAAAAAGTAGAAAAAAAAACTTGTGGGAATGTTGAATCAAAATTTCTGATGGTGTTAGATTTTCGAGTGATAAAAAGATGCTTTTACTTTAATTACCATAACTTTGTCAATTTCCTACCAATTTTCAATTTTCCAGCATGGTTTTTTAACTGATTATTTAATAAACTAAGGCCGTTACATATATTTATTTTACTTTTTGTCCCACCACTCTTTGGCTGGTCGAGGGGGAGAATAAAATTAATAAAGCATTCAATCTGAAAAAATATTAAAACTCATCGGATTTATTAAAGATATTTTGGCAAGACCCAATATTTTGATAAATATTTTTTATCTGCCCCCTCAAAATGTAAAATCTAGCCAAAAAATTTTGAATGAGGGGGAGACAAAAAATCAAAATTAAATTTGTATCAGCCTAATTAGAACTCACCTAAAATATATATTTTTTTCATTTCTTTTTTTTTCTACTTTTCATAAAAAAATGAAAAACAAGAATGACTTTTCAACTGTTTAACCAATTTCAAATCTTTCAGCATGTTTTTGCAGATAGTTTCATTATCTAAAATTGTCGTGAACAAAAACTGCCAAAACATTCCTACTTTTTTTCACGTAATATTCAAGGTAAGGAAGATTTTTGACAGTTTTATTCGAAATCAAGTACTAAGCAACATAGGGAAATATACGTATTCTCGGTCGTTTTGTTCTCTTCGTCAGGAGTTCTTTCTAAAACCTTTTGAAAATTGGCCTCAAATCTTTCCCAAACAAACTGAATTAAACGACAAATTTTCAAGAAATTTGGCCGACAACAAATCGCTCACCCTATCGAAAGTTATGGAACGATGAGAAAGATGTTTCCAAAAATTTAAAAAACAAAAACTTTAATCATTTTTATTTTTATTATTGATAAAATTCTCATTTCAAGACCGAAACTTAAAATATTTAGCCAACATTTTCTGTCGAATTTCTCGTTTTTTAACGGTTCTTGGTGAATAAAAATGTCGAGTTTGTTTTATGAAACATGTCATTCCCAACATTTCTCTAGAGGCAATACAAATATCTTCGAAAGCATCCTTAAAGGTTTAAAATTGGTGAAATTATATGTAGCGCCCAAGATTTAAAATTGTGTGTAAAAAGATGAAAAAAAAAACATTTTTTTTATAATTTTAGAAAAAAAAATCTACGCGTTTTATATCTCTAAATCTTAGTATTTTCGGCTCAAACTTGGGTATTTCTCTTCTTATGTAATTTAAATTTGAAAGAACACACGAATTCCTATTTTCAGCTATTTTTTTAAAGTAATCAGCACCAGTCCAGTTCAGTCCAAAATATAGGTTTGTGTCACATGAATTTGCATACAGTTCCTCTTACGTTTCCAGTTTCAAATTTCAATTTTCTAATGTCCTTGTACCATTTGATCGTCATAATGAAATGTTTACACAAGTATAATAAAAAAAGTGTATTTACACCAAAACCCAATCCAATCAATCACTCTTTTACTACTCATTTGTTTGGACGATTCACCAGGAAAACGCCAGGCCAGTATCACAACAAACAACACATTGCTTCCAGTCAGTCAGCAAGCCCCTCATTGGGGCATCCCCCGAAGCTAGCAGCTGCTATATTGAGCCCGGCCACCAAGCAAGTTTGATGATTTTCCCTCTGGCAGAGCAGTACCCAACAACATAGTATCGTCCAACGATTCAAGTAGAAAAAGAAAAACCAAAATTGATGCAGACGAAAATCGATATTGCGTCACGCAGAGTGGTGGCGTCTTCTGTATCTCACTGTTGTAGTACATACTGCAGGATATTTTACGTGGAAACTACGATGGACAGTAGGCTTTTTGATGGAACAAAATCCGAAAAGCATTATTTGTTGAATTGGTATTTGATCCTTTTGAATCTTCTCATAAAAAAAATATGTAATCCAATAATTCCGATATAATTATTTAAAAATTCGTTCATTTAACTGCAAAGTTCTACTTAAAATTAACTATGTAACTTAAAACCAAACAATTCGAGCTAGGGCTAATAAATATATAAACCTGAGCAAAGTCATATGTTTAGTCTAAAGAGAAAATATTTCATCCAGTACCCATTGCTATAAAAAGTTATGAAAATTGGTTCAATAAATGGTCACGTTCTACTGAAAATGCATTAACTACACATTCGTACGCGTACTAAAAAGTTGTGAACTTTTGATTGATGAATGATTTTGACATTTTGACTGTACATCGCAGGTTTTTTGTCCAGTATTGAACTTGAAATTCCCCATTATGCTACGAAGGAAACGACCAATCTATGTAATACCACCGACTGGCGCTGGTGGCAACTTACATCCAAAAATACAAAGAATCGAAATGATTCGAGTTCACGGATAAGGTCAATGTCAGCTGGAAGTTTTTTTCCTTCCTTTTCCGCATTCTTTAAACCCAACCATACAGTGTAGCAGTTTTGTAGGCCATTTCACTTGGCGCGGTAAATATTGTAAGTAACCCTGCCCCGTACAATGGAGCTGTAAATTTACCAATCAACCGAGCGCGATATCTTATCTTTCGGTCAGAGATGGCGGGCACCCAAGTCCAAGATGCAGCGAGCGGCATTTATTTACAATTGATTTATGGCTGCACAAATTTTATGCTAATTAGTCTCTTTGAGTCCGACTCCAAATGGTCCGCGGGCCGGGATTATCCGGGAGATTTATTGTGGCTGCAATTGTTCCTCGCAGATCTCCAGGCCAGCTGTGTGTGGTTGGCGTGATTGGCGTGGCGTGCATTATACTTCGCTGATGGATCAAGACGTAGCGCTTGCCGCCAGCTGTAGGTACGAAAACCGAGCAATGATGGTGTCGTTTGCGTGATTTCTCCATAATAATCAGCCGGGAGAATAGAAGAGTTGTGTACTTTTGTGGATTGTGATTCTCATCGTCACTTCAGGCAGCCTAGTTGATTCGTGATTATTTTCTCAGGAAATTGAACATTTCACTATTTGCAAAACCAATTGAGATAGATGGTGCACTAAATCGAGCTTGTTCTGGATCCATCGTTTAGCAAATAGGCTCAATTGGCAATCATTTGCTGAAGCAAATGTTTGACAGCCTAATGGGTTGAAGCTTTATCACTAATGTCGTGCAGGAAATGTGTTTTTCCTTGAAGTCATAAATCCTCATTGTACTGAGGCTTTTATTGAACCCAGAGAAAATGAAAATCATCCTGGAATTCAAAGTTAATCGATCTGCATCTACTTTTGATTTAAAATGCTCTAATCTCTCATCAACTGGATCCAACAAACCTAATCTCTACATTTTTTATTTTTTATTTTTATTTTTTTATTTCTTTTATTTTTTTATTCTGAGTTTATCTTCAAGCCTATCCTCGCTATGGTGAGTCGACTACCTGTAGCGTGCTACAGAGCTCTGATCCGCAAGCTTCCACGGGTCAATTGATGACAAAGACTGCCTGCTAGGAGTAGTGTGCTTAGTTGGTACTGTCCTTCTGACTTCAGCTTCCTCAGAAAAGTTCCTTGACACAGAACACAGAAGGAATTTCTGACGGAATCCTTAGAGAAATCGATGGAGGAATTTTAGGAAAAATATTGCAGATATTTCTGGTTAAAGTTCTGTAAGGTAGGAAAAATTAATAATCTGTGAAATATTTCTAATATACCAAAAATGTTCTGCAAAACTGTTGAGTATTTTGAAAAATCTTCAGTATCAATGCTGAAAAAAAAACTAAACGAAAGTCACAAATGGCTATCGACGACCAAACTTTTCCAAGTATAATACCGTGCTCCGAAAACAATCCCAGTAAAACAGTTTATTAATTACAGCTGGAAGTCGTATTATTTGAAAATACAGAAATTACTAAAGTTCAATTATCTTGCGTTGTGAACCAACTTCAAATCACTTGAAATAAATTAAAAGCTGTATATGTACAGTATTTTTCGATTATTTCACAATATTTCTTACGTCAAACGAATAAAACTCATGTTATTGGCGAGTTTGTAAGACTAAATGAATAATTTCATATAATCAGTTATTATAACTTACTAAGTTACGAGTTTGATATCATAACAAATTTTGCTCTCCAATTATTATCAATAAATATTAATATCAAAATTTGTTATAGAAATATTTTCCGAATTCACTGTTATTAAGTTGCTATTGTAAGTAACAAAACAAGTTATGAAAATGGTTTCCCTGGAATATTTTTTGTTATGATATTTGTTTTTTTGCCGCTTATGGCAGACAAATTCATAACATAATATGTTATGATAATAGCTTAAAAATAATCGATTCTGTTATTCAGTAATTTTGCCCGAATAACACACCTCCTTATGCTGTTGTTAATCCCTTCTGGTAGGACCTACTTTACACGCAAGGATATCTGCAATCACACCTGGAGACACCCAAACGGCGAAGTTTGAAACCAAATCGACCATGTGCTGGTAGATGACCGACACTTGTCTGACGTCACTAATGGTAGAAATTTTAGGGGTCCCAACAATCGCTTCAAAATTGACAGAGTTATATCAAAAACTAGATCCGTGCAAATAAAGAATCGGGTGTATCATGGAGCACCTAAAAGACTTCGAACTGGCTGATGACGTTGCTTGCCTAGCACAACGGCGCACTGATGCAGAGTAAGCTCAATGATCTTACCGATTACTCCTCGGCGGCAGGTCTTACAATCAACGTCAACAAGATCAAATCGTTGGATGTAAACACGGTCAATCCTTCCAGCTTCACGTTAAATATCATGGCAAGCAGTAGAGAATGTTGAAAGCTTCCAATATCTTGGTAGTCGAATAGCGACCGATGGTAGCACCAAGATCGAAATAAGTGCACGAATCAAGAAGGCGATGGCTGCCTTTGCGAGTTTAATAACTGTTTGGTAAATAAAACAATCAGATTCGTCGATGCACCAAAATCCGAATTTTCAGGTCTTGATCAACGAATGCCTGCGGTATATAATTCGTGCCTGGTGGACTCATAATTGGATTTCCAACGTGGAGCTCCAACGCGATCGTTAATGTCATCAAAAGCCGATAGACATAAATTCGGGAGCGAAAGTGAAGGTGGGTCGGCCACACGCTACGCAGGGCCGGAAACAAAATCTGCAAACAAGCGTTAGATTGTAGCCCATCAGGACATCGCAGAAGAGGCAGACCCAGAGGTTCATGGCGGCGCAGCCTCAACAACGAAATCAGAGGAGGTCTGACCAAAGTCTACGCTCCATACAAATTTCAAATTTTTTGTATAGACAAAAGTCTACGAGGGAGTCTATGATGGCCAAAATTTGGTCTACGTGGTTTATGAACAGCCTTTAGTCAGGACGATGTCGGGTAATCGCCCAGGATGGAGATCTTTCGTGAGTGCCATATACACTGCTCCAAGACGACCTAAGAACGAGTAATTTGATGAGGAGTCCCTGATGCTGATGTCGGGGACCTGGCAAAGTAGGGAGCGATACAGTCAGCTCTTTTTACGCGGTTTCTATTTTCGCGGCCGCGTAAATAAAAACTTCAAACATTTTTTTTCTTATTTTTGAATGATTCGTCGAGAAATGGTGATAGTTTTTTACGCGTTTTTTTTTTTTAATTTTTTTTATGTGGTACATATCTCCCGCGTAAAAAAAAAACCTGACTGTATAGGGAACCAAGAGCTAAACAAGGTCAAGACCAAGGTAAATTTAATGGAAGGTACTGGCATATACGCAGTCAGTAGATGCGGGGAGAGGCTTATGACGGGGTGGTGGGGGCGACTGCTGGCGAGTTTGCTTACGCTGTACTCTATCGGTTTCTGTGGGGTTGTTAGGGTTGCTAGGAGTTGTTTACCCTCACACACGGTGTACAACATTTAGAAGGTGATATCTTCCGGAAAACTGACAGTTTTTTGATGACGTAATTCAAATCGTTCAGAGGCGATCTAGTACTCCACATAAATATGATCATGTGAAGAATGATTAAAAAGACGTCACATGTTTACATCCAAAATGTATGTTTACATAGGTTACTAGCCTGCCTTGTGTTATTTATGCCGTGCCCTCACACAAGTGAAATTTTTTGTCGTAGTGGCATAGCTACAGCAGTTTCTACGTTTTTAAAATGGGAATTTCACCCGGAGTTGTAACTTTTTGGGCGACAGGTGCTGATGGGGAAGATGGGTGGCAAGGACTAGCCGTGCCCGTTGGTACCCAGGTATGCAGGCCCGGATTAAGGATTGTGGGGGCCCCAACAACGCCAAAAAAAAATAAAAAATAGGTCTTTTGGATTTGGGGAAGGAATTAACACTTATGTTGCCGGCAGGGTACCCGGGTACCTTTTTCAATTTCAAATCTCGATATTTTAATGGTTATTGAGACTAGGATGTCGAAACTCTGTTAGATCTTAGAACTCGTGAAATACATCAATTAATGGAGTTGACCGAATTTTAAAGTGAGGAGAGGCAGGGGGAGCATTTTTTTATTACGTGGAAGGCCGGCAGGGTACCCGGGTACCCACGAATTTGAAATGATCATATCTCCGTCAGTTTTTCAACGATTTTGGAAATTTTTAGCTCATTCAACTCAGAAACTCATCATCTATCGGGAAAATATTTGATTCGACCGATCTAATCACCGTGGTTTTCGGAAAATCCATATTTTTGGGAGCATGTCCTTATACCATATTGAATCATACATTATTAAGGCTAAGATACCTTAAAGTGTTCATGGTCAATCATGGCCCCACGGGAAGCGTGTTCCGAAATCACAGTTTCAAAGTCAACACGTTTTATGATTCCAGGCCGGTCAGATACAATATGCCAAAGCAATTTTACGATGCTTGGTACCGAAATTGCTACGAACCTACCGAAAATCCCGTATATTGTATTGTATAAAAACATGGATCCGGAAATCCGGATTTTTCGGTACCTATGGTGATCGGACCGGTCCAACCAAATACGATCTCGATAGATAATGAGTTTCTGAGTTGAATGAGGCAAAAACTTTTAAAATCGGTGGAAGAATCGCTGAGATGTGATCATTTCCATTTCGTGGGTACCCGGGTACCCTGCCGGCCTTCTACGGGTGTTTTTTTGCTGGCCACACTACGGTTAAGCATCCGTTCTGTTTCGTATTCTCTGTATTGTTTCTTCCATTTGCTACTTCAATTGTTTAACGATCAAATATGTTTCTTCCGTTCCTTGCTATCACGAAACTTGCTTATGATGCCGTCCACATCCAACTCCTTCAAAATGTCATTCTCACTGCTTAGAATTACCAAGTTTGACAACCTCTCATCACCCATACTCGTCCTCAACCGGTTCTTGATGATTTTCATCTTCGAAAATGACCTTTCCCCCACTAGCATTCGTTACCATCAAGCTTAAATATATCCGTAGCGCCACTTCCGCATTTGGAAACGCACTCTGCAGGTTATTCTCGTAGAGGTATCTGTACAAAAACGATTCAGAAGATGAGTCAGCAGGTATTCCCGTTTGTTTTATGTACGCAAATAGTTGAAACGAATTTCCCAAATCCGGTTCCAGGTCGTCAGGAAAGCCTGCTTCCAGTTTGGACGAACCGCGTTCCAACTCCGATGAACTAGCATCTACATTCTACAGAAACCCAAAACGGTCCCTTATCACTTGATACGCTGCTGATCCTTCATCCAGGCAATGAACAAGCGTGTCGATCACTGGAATTTCAGCTTCGGTCTTGAAAGTTTCCCTTGGAGTTGCTGTTTTTTTTTTTTTTTTGTTTGTATTTACGTGTATTTTAACTTATGCTAATTCTACACTTAGCAAAGGAGTTGCTGTTGTAGTTTCAGCTGTCCTCGATGATCCAGGATAATCGAGCCGGACACTTCTCGCTCGTTTCCGCACGTCTTCGTAATTTGCCGTGCCAGCCATATCGATAGCAGCTGTTTCATAATCGTCATATGCGCTCCTTCTTGAATTGATGACCTCCTTCAGAGCGTTCATAGATGCCACAGCGATGTTCAAGGTAGTGGTGTTATTTTGCAACACAAGCGTCGTTGCATTACACCGCTAGAGAACGTCGTACCAAAACTTGGTGTAGATAGCGATTTCAATTTTCGACATTTTGTTTAAAAGTCCTCTAGCCTCAGCTTTTACAATATCTTTCTCGCCCGCGTTGTTGGAAATATTCGTCAAAGCAGTCTTGATCGCAGAATACCCATACAGCAACGCTTTAACGGCATCCGATCGGCAAGACCACCTCGTATCACTCAAGGTCAGTACACTCCAACGCTTCTGTAAGAACCTGGTATCGTCCATATGAGCACGTGAAGAAGTTGTACAAGCTTTGAACAAAACTGAAAAACTTTACAGCAAATGGGCATGCTAAGGCTGCTGACTTGCCCACCAAATTAAGCGAATGGGCACAGCATGGAATGAAAGTTGCAGCTGGATTGCGCTGAATTACCAATGCTTGCATGCCTTTGTACTTCCCTGCCATGTTCTGAGCGTTATCATACGATTGACCGCGGCAATCATCAATGTCAATTCCGTGCTTGTCAAGGAAATTAAGAAGTGCCTCCATCACATCCTTTCCTGAATGTCCACAATTCGGGATGAATGTACAAAAGCGCTCGACCGGATTTGACCCTTCCATGTACCTAAACACAACTGTAAGCTGGTCAATGTGTGCTTCATCTGGCGATGAGTCAACAGACATGGAAAAATATTTTGCTGCCTTCAGTCGACTGATCACAGTCTGCAATACTTCGTTAGCCATAATTTCTATCAGCTCTTCGCAAGTCGTGGAAGAAAGGTAATTTACATGCCCCTTTTGCTTATTGCCGTGCTTCTCAATATGCTGGGCAAGAAATGGGTCATGTTCAGCTATGAGCTCCAGAATGCCCAAGAAGTTTCCATTGCTGGAGGAACCGAACGTTTCATCATTTCCCCGAAAAGCTAATCCGCGTTGACACAGAAACTTTACAGTGCTTATCACCCGACGGAGCACTTCACGCCAGTAATTTGTTGACTCTTCCTGTAAATAATGAAAAACAAACAGAATATTGAATGTTTAATAGAACTCTATCAATATTGCCTATACTTTAACAACGATAAACATGTTTTTTTGGCAGCTTTATTTAAAAAGCTTCATTCAGAAAATAATGTATGCATTTTGGAAAGCATTACTGAATTTTAATTACAATATGCGATGTTTCTAAAGCATGATAAGTTGCCGAAATTAATACAAGTTTAATTTTTATTCGAACTACCCATGTAATAAATTTCAAAACAAACTTGAAGTAGCTCGAAGAAGCTTGGCAGCCATTTATTAAATGTTTCAATGAGTGAATGGAACCCCCAGCAAGTGCGAGCTGTTTCATTGAAAACCTTTGGTGTACAAACGTATAAATATAGAAGACAAACCTGTAGTGCGAAAACTTGGGTCGGCACTTCCAAGCTGATTTGATCGCACAGAATATGCAACGATGGCCTCCAGATGGAATTTTGATGTTTCATGGAGAACGATTTTTTCATGCTCACGCTTCCAGTTACAAAACCCTTCCCCGCAGAAATTTGATTGCGATGCAGCATTCATCAGCGTGCAGTAGAAGCAGTATAATTTACCAGTCGCCGCAGAAAAACAAAGCCAATCGCGAAAAACTAGCTGACCACTACGTAGTTTACGATAAAACATTGCCTTAACGCACTTCCTGTCACCGACTTTATCAACACGCTCTTGATAGTAGAATAACTAGCCACAGAAGTCCAATGTCGTGACTGTTCGTGTGACTAACATCTAGTTTGCCACGCCCTTACAGCGTCAGCAGCGGTACTAGAAGTGTCAAGTTAATTTTGTTTACAATAACAAAAGGTCCTCTACAAGATGGACACTTGTAAATAGTAAATTATTGCAATTAAAGTTATTAAAATAATTAAATACGAAATATGACTACAGCGCCATTGGAGTTCTAGTATATTTCTATTCTCTTGATGGACTGAATACTTCTCGAAAAGCGTTTCGTCGCAACTGTTCACTGCTCTTGGCCCTCGTTAGATCCAGTAGTCTGCTGCTTGAATACTACGTCCGGATTTGGACCATTTACCAATGTCGCCACAGTAGTTTCCGTCCTGATTTGCACTGTCCGTTTCTCCATTGTTTTCAACATTTTCTTCACACTTTTCTGCCCATAACTGCATAACAGTCACATTCGACAAAAGTAGGCATTGGAGAAAATTGAGCTCAAAGTTTGCAACTTGCACTAGTATGGAAAAGGATCTAAATTAAAAAAAAATGGCAAAAATTCAAAGTTAATTACTCCGCAACGAAATCTTCTACAGCTCTTCTTGTATGCTGGGCGAGTAGTTCAAAAAAATATTAGAGCAAAATATGATTGATTGTACACTATGAGGCCAGTGTGTATTTCCAGTGTGCCTGTTATGCGGTTACATTCGTTAATATTTGTTAATGAGACAAAACGACTTGGTATTTTTTTCACATTAACTCAATATTGACAAAAACTGCAAATGTTACAAATATGCAGTTATGGGCAGCGTGTGTGCGTGAGAGAGAAAGAAAACATTGTCGCAGACGCAGCCGATAGAAGTGATGTTTTATAATGCGTATGTTATGGAAACTAAATGAAAGCAATTAGTAATTAGTAATCAGCGGAGCCAGCATTTTCTTTTTTCTTACTCACTCTCCTAAACATACACGAGAAAGAAACAGATGGAAGAGGGGGCAGCTTGCCTCCTCTTTCATCTCGCTCATTTTCCTGCATGTTTAGGAGAGTGAGTAAGAAAAAAGAAAATGCTGGCTCCGCTAATGGTACCCAACAATCGCCTACGGATGGCGGACTAAAACTAAAAGATATGAATCCGAAGACGCAAGTTGTAATCCTGTAGAATCCAAAGTATTTTATATGATTAGTTTATCTCTGACAAAACAAGCCTAGAGACCAGCAGATCAAAGTTTTGTTTTGTCAATGATAACTTTTTCACCGAAACAAAATCTGTTATTTAAGAACTCTTTCTTTTCAGGAAAAACCGAATGACATTTATAAGTTAAACGAGCGATTTTGTACAATGTATCAAAATATGTATCCATTTCTAGTATACTTTTTTTGTTCTTGGTTTCGAACAATACTTAAGAAAGCAATACGAAAATAAAGTTTATGTAAAAAAAATTAAGAAGAAGGTTTTTGTGGGGGCCCCTAAAATGTGGGGGCTCGGGCCCCGGCCTCCTAAACCAAAACCCCTACAAACGCTTCCGTAAAGCCTCTGAAACCAGCCTAAAATGTTCTGACACTTCCTGAAACGACTCCGAAACCCCCTTAAGACCCACTCGGACTCCATGTAACGCACATGAGACCTTCGGAAACACCCAAAAAGGAACCTGTAACCTTTCATTGCTCTCCTCTGTAAACACATGTGTGTGTGCATGTGTGTGGACAGGGATAGGTGCACGCATTACATGTGATACCCAAACAATATTCATTAGAGAACCAGGATGGGACCGTCGGATTCGTGGAAGGCCGCCTATACGTTGACTTTTTGCCAACGGTCTAAACGTTGGGTTTCAGTGGGTTTCAATCAGTGGTGGACACGCTTGCCGTTAACCGTTAATGCATTTCGGACGAACATTTCAAAATGAACTTTTTCCTTCTGGGAGATTCCCCGGTGTTTTCCCTGGGGATCTCGATGGGTTTTTAAGAGATTTCAGAAGGCTTTTCTAAAATTCAAGGGATTCGGGCAAGTTTCCTTCCTAAGAGTTTGCTAGAAAATTTACGGAGGTCTCAATTTAGGTTTCAGAAGTTGAAACACTTCCGAATTTCAACGTATTTCAAAACATTTTAAGAAATCAATTAAATATCAATGAATGAGCTTATATAAGTACATACACCGATAGATCACCAGTTACGCTTGCATATTCAATGATATATATTCATCCATTTTGGAAATATTGCTTGTCACATATTTTGAAACCCCCTTCCACTTCTAAGCGTCACGTATTTTGAGGATGGCCCCATGCAAGTGGTGCATCACATCACGCTGGCAATAGAAAATGTTTCTCACATTCAGGATAATCCCTTTTCTCTGGACTTGCAAAGAAGGGTATACTTATAAACAATCAAGGCAAAGATCAGGAAGCTTGATTCTCCTTAAATTTTCTAGATTGACCTTCATCGATATAGCTCAATGGAGACGCATGGTATCTTACACGCTTAAGAGGTACTCAAATCGACACAACTAATAAAAAAAATCTGCCAATTGAAAATATTACAATAATTCAGACAGAGAAAAAAAGTAATTAATCGCCTTCCTAATGTCTTAATCTTATTCAATTCACATTAACAAAAAAAACGAGAATGGAAAATAATCGAACATGACTGTCCATTTTACTAATTGAAACCGTCGACTAGACGGTAATTTATCGATTTTCTCACACAAGTTGTCGCTCCCGTCGTCAATCCCATCTACTTAGCTACTCATCAGCTCTGTCAACACGGGGATGAACCATCCCAATGTCTATCGAATTCCAACGAAATTGATTGGTCGTTCCACCGATTCCAACATCACACATGTGCTTGCTCCAGTGTGATTAATGACCGCACCGGGTTGGCAAATTCGCCAGCCACCATAAAACCAAAATTGGCACATGATTGAGCGGTTCCGTTTTCCCTTTCCCATTTCGCAGGTCCCGATGACGATCCGCTGCCGAACGAAGACTGTTCGGCGGACGACGGAGATGACAATAGCAAGGAGTTTATCACAATCAAAGTCACAAACCCTAGTCAGAATGGGGGGGACGGAACGGACAGCGCCAGTGGTAAACTGACGGCAACGACGACAGCGACGGCCACCCCATCGCCCCGCGCCGGAAACAAACACCAACAGAATGGGGAAAAGCACGGCCACAACGCGACTATGGATCACGGTGGCGAAGGGGACGAACACGAGGTCACCATGCACAGTATGCATGGACATCCGCACCAGCAGCACGGCAAGGTGTTTAGCACCGTGAAGATCTCCGCACTGCTGGTGGTGTGGCTCATCTTCACCGGGTTTCTGATGTCCAAGAACGAGAAGGAGCTGGAACCCCGCCAGATGTCGATCCCGGAGGGGAGGATCAGGAGTAAGTATCGGCCGGATCCGGTCATATGGCGACCCATTATTGTTTGCACCGTTAACCCTCAAGCGGTAGCGATAAAACAGAATACAGTCTTCGGCAAAGTTGCTGCAAGTTGCTTTCATTATACAAATCGTAGCTTTGTATAATGAAAGAAGTTATCGTTGTACCCGTAGACTTGGGGATCTAAACTCAACAACAGTTTGGATGACCTAGGATATCCCGACTGATCTGATATTGTCTTTTGAACTTTCAGAAAACATACTAGACATGATAGATTACAAATCGTAGCTTTGTATTTATAATGAAAGAAGTTTCCGTTACATCCGTAGACTTTGGGAACTAAACTTAAGAACAGTTTGGATGACCTAGGATATCCCGACTGATCTGATACTGTCTATTAACTTTTCCGAAGACTTACTGGACATGATAGATTACAAATCGTAGCTTTGTATAATTAAAGAAGTAACAGTTACACCCGTAGACTTTAGGACCTAAACTCAAGAACAGTTTGTATGACTTAGGATATCCCGACTGATCAGATACTGTCTATTGAACTTTCAGAAGACATACTGGACCTGATAGATTATAAATCGTAGCTTTTTATAATAAAAGAAGTTTCCGTTATACCCGTACACTTTGGGATCTAAACTCAAGAACCGTTTGTATGACTTAGGATATCCCGACTGATCAGATACTGTCTATTGAACTTTCAGAAGACATACTGGACATGATAGATTACAAATCGTAGCTTTGTATAATTAAAGAAGTAACAGTTACACCCGTAGACTTTAGGACCTAAACTCAAGAACAGTTTGTATGACTTAGGATATCCCGACTGATCAGATACTGTCTATTGAACTTTCAGAAGACATACTGGACATGATAGATTACAAATCGTAGCTTTGTATAATTAAAGAAGTTACCGTTACACCCGTAGAATAGGATCTGAACTCAAGAACAGTTTGGATGATCTAGGATATCCCGACTAATCTGATACTGCCTATTAACAGGGCATGATAGATTACAAATCGTAGCTTTGTATACTGAAAGAAGATATCATTACACCCGTAGACTTTAAGATCTAAACTCAAGAATAGTTTGGATGACCTAGAATATCCAGAAAAAAATATTCTGCATGATATGCTACCCTTTTTATGCTATTGAGTACCAAAACAACAGAAAAACGTAGAAAAATATCCATAATAACGCTTGGAAAAATTCCGGCTTCAAAGGGATAACCAGCTAAAACGATTATTGCATCGACATTCCGACGTTTCGACGTATATGTCGTCTTCTTTATTTACTGGCTTCGTTTTATTGTTTGTGTGCGCAATTCACATTCAATTATATCGAAATCTTCTCTGATTCAGCATACATTCTTCCGGACTCACCCCCTGGATCAAGGGTAGGAATCTACCTCAAAGGTGCCTTCCTCAACGACCAGCAGCACAACATGACGAGCAACTACGTCTCGGTGAACCTGCAGCTGCTGTACACCAATAGCAATACCTCTAACCTTACCAACATCCAAGATCATGATGTAAAACATGTGGAGGTAAGGGGTTTAAGTCACTAACAGTTCATAAAAACAAGACATTCATGTGCCACACTTCCCTCATTCCAGAACGTTACCGACGCCTGGTTGGTACCGGTTCCGGCCTATCCCGACCAGATGGACCGAATGGACGAGATCACGCGCAAACACGTGTTCGACATCGGCACTGCGAGCCATAGAAAGGTGGCCAACGGGAAGGCGGTCATCCGTGTGCACATGTCCAGCAACGTGGAGGCCGACGTTCCCGTCAAGTTCACCTACGACTCGACACCGATCGACAAGGAAACGGGCGTCATCTACGCTGCGATCGTACTGCTAGGACTGTACGTTCTCATCATTTGGGAGATAGTGAACCGTACGTTCGCAGCCATGATTGCGTCCACGTTGGCCATCGGTGTCCTCGCCGCTATGGACGAACGGCCCAGTATGCCGAAGTTGATCTCGTGGATCGACGTGGAAACGCTACTACTGCTGTTCGGAATGATGATCATGGTCGCGATCCTTTCGGAGACCGGTATCTTTGATTTCTTGGCAGTATACGCCTACCAGGTCACCAACGGTAGAGTTTGGCCACTGATCAACTGTCTGTGCATCTTTACGGCCGTCCTGTCGTCGTTCCTGGACAACGTTACTACCGTACTTCTAATGACACCGGTCACGATAAGGTTATGCGAGGTGATGGAGTTAAATCCGGTGCCGGTGCTGATGTCGATGGTGATCTACTCGAACGTCGGAGGCACACTGACGCCGGTGGGCGATCCGCCAAATGTCATCATTGCCTCCAACAGTTACATCTCCAAAAATGTAAGTTCTTTTTATCTAAGTTACACAACCACTTAAAAGTTCTTATCCCCTCACCCCCTCCGTTTTCCAGGGAGTCAACTTCGCCACCTTCACCCTGCACATGGCAATCCCGATCGCGATCGTGATGGTCACGACGTACTTCCAGCTGCGCATGAAGTTCAAGACGATCAGCGATCTGCGGTTTAGCGAACCGCAGGACGTGCAGGAAATTCGCCACGAGATCGCCGTCTGGCAACGTGCAGCCGCGTCGCTGTCGTCCTACTCCAAGGACGAAGATCTGGTACGCGAAACGCTGCTCAAAAAGGTCAACAAGCTGTCCCGATCGCTGAAGAAGAAACTGGTCAGCGGCTCGGTACCGGTCGAATACAAAGCCACCCTGGAGGAGCTCAAGAACAAGGTATGGATCCCTAGCGAACCGTAAGTTAATCACTCGGATCTAATACTTTCGAATCTTTCCCACAGTACCCGATCAGGAACAAGGTGCTGCTGGTCAAGTCTGCGGTTACACTGGCGTTCGTGATCACGTTCTTCTTCTTGCACTCGGCCCCGGATATCCAGAAGTTGTCCCTCGGTTGGACCGCCCTGCTGGGAGCCGTACTGCTGCTGATCCTTGCCGATAGGTATGTTTTCCTATTCATTCAGGTATATCAGAACAGTTCTTCTGACCCGTTGTTGAAAATTTTAGGGAAGACATCGAATCGGTGATCGCCCGCGTCGAGTGGTCCACCCTGCTGTTCTTTGCTGCCTTATTCATCCTGATGGAAGCGCTCGCCGAGCTCGGGCTGATCGAGTGGATCGGAAAGCAGACGGAGAATGTTATTTTATCCGTATCGGAAGAATCTCGTTTAGCTGTTGCCATATTACTCATTCTCTGGGTAAGTATACCTAGCAGTCGTAGGAATCGGGTGGGGAATTAAGATGTTGGTACAGCTGTCAGTACAGTACTTCAGAAATTTCATCCAGTTCCTTGGTCACAAATTTATTCAGGTATTTGTACAAGAATTCTTGCTAAGAATTCACCTTTGGATCCTACGAGATTCTTTCCAGCAGTTTCTTCAAGAATATTTTCCGAAATTATTACAGATTTCCTGAGCAATTATTTTCCAATTCATTCAAGAGCTCCTCCAAAAGTTCCTCCAAGAGTTCCTCCAAAGATTATTCTGGAATTTCATTATAAGATCAATTTTGAATGTTCTCCCACCTTTCATAATCCTTATGGCAACCAAAAACTTAATTACCGTCGTGCTAAAGAGGTTCCAATGACTACTCCCAAATTTCACGGTGCATTACGGACGATGTGAGCTCTTGAACTTACTTTGGAGACTTGGTCCCATGAACTTCAAGTGCATCAATAACTACAATAAAATAAATTAAAGACCCCTTCTAAAAATCCAAAAAGGGGACATTTTCAGAAATTTCTCAGAATTTCTTAAAGAATTGGAATTGAAATTGGAAATTGTAAAACAAAGTTTCTCCAAGAAATGCTTGCAAAAGTTCATTGAAATATGTCTTTATGAATTCCCCAAGAGATTTTTCCAGAAATTTCTGTAGAACTTTCTCAAAGGATTTCCCCAGAAAACTCGTCGAGGATTGCTGAAAAAGTTCCTCGACGAATACAGTAATTTCTCCAAAAATTGGCCTGAGAATTTCAAAAAAAACTTCCTCTAGATATTCCTTCAGAAACTTGTTCAGGGTAATTGCTTCGAACGTTCTTTCAAAAAAACTCAAAGAAACTTAACCGAATATTTGTTTAATGATTCCTCTATCTGAAAATTCGTCCAACGATTCTTTCAGAAATTTCTCCATAAAATTGTTCCATAATTTCCCCGAGTTTCTCGCGACGCTTTTTCCGAGGATCTTCCCAGAAATTCTTTTGAAAATTCCTTTAAAGTGCATCCCTTTTAAATTTCTCCGGGAATTCCTTTGAAAAGATATTGTCACAATTTCCTTTAGAAATTCCTCCGAACGTTCTTCCAAGGATTCCTCCATAACTTCCTTCACAACCTCCTCCAAGGGCTTTCCAATAAAGATTTTATCGAAAAAAAATCTTCTGAAAATTGCGCGTGTTTCCGAAGATTAATTTACAAATTTCCTTCGAGAAATTCTGTTAAAAAAATGTGGGTTCGACTCATGCTACCCCAATAGTTCATCCAAGGATGTCTTCAGAGAATCTTCAAGATACTCCGCAAAGAATTCATCTAAATATTGTTTTGAGTTATCCCTAAAAAATCGAAAATTGTGTTTTCAAACAAAATTACACCTAAGACATCTTAGATATATATTTCCATCATTTTTTTTTCTTTAAAATCTTTAAAAAAACTTCCTCTATTAATCTGTCTGAGAGTTCTTTCGAGGATTTCTTCAGAAATGTCTCCATCAATTCTCCGAGGTTCCTGCGAGCTTTTCTAAGTGGATCTCGCCACATTTTTTCAATGACTCGATGATTCGTCCGAGAATTTCAATAAAAATTCCCCCGAAAAATGCTCCAAAATTTCTTTTTTTAATTTAATTTTGGTGAATTTTGACCTTATGCTAGTATTTCATAGCCCAAACTTTTTTTTCTGAAATACCTCCGAATGTTCTTCCAAGGATTACTCCATAAATTCCTTGAGAACCTCTTCCGAGGATTTTCCAGCAAAGATTTTTTTGAAAATTTCCCTGAAGATGCTTCCAAAGATACTTCACAAATTACCTTCGAGAAATCCTTACAAAAAATCGTGGATTTGACTCGGGCTACTCCATAAGGTTATGATTAGTTGGCGATTCAGTCATCAAACGGATAGAAAACGATGATTAAATTTGCATCCAACGTTTCGCTTCGTATGGAAGCTTCTTTAGGGACTCTTAAATGTAGTTTTTTATTATTTGTTTGTTATTAGTGCCTGATTCCTTACCAATTTGTATCGTTTTTTCGTCTAGTCAGATTTGTTAAACGTTGAAATGTCAATATTGGTTGAGTCTGTTTTGTATATTTCATGAAGATTATGGTGTCATTTGTATGCAATATTTTCAAAGTGTACTTGCTATTTGTTTTGAGTGTGGTAGCATTACGGAAAGCACTAATTTGTTAGGGTCTTCTCTGGATGGATTATCGAGTCTTGTGTCAATAATACTATGGTCTATGGTCTGTTTGTGTTAGGTCTATTGGTGTCATTTGTTTTGGCTCTATTTTTAGCGTTTTTATAGGTGTGTAGTATTCCTTCATAGGTTGCGTGTAGATTTTCTGTATCTGGTTTGATTACTGTTTACTCAGTGTTGTATATGTGAGAACTCTCTAGGAACTGGAGGTTAGTAGATTTGTGTATTCTGTCTACTATATTACTACTTTATCTAACTTAACGAGTGTTCCATTGCTGCTGCGTGGTTAACTAATGCTATCTTCTCTCTAAACTCTGCTATTGCTCTGTCTCTGTTTGTGTGTCCGTCCTGTCTCAGCTTTTGCAGCTTCCTCATGTTCGATCGATGGCCACAGAGTCTGCTCTTCAATTTTGTCGTTGTAACAAACAAATAGTAAATAAACTACATTTTAGAGTCCTTGAAGAAGCAAAGCAAAACGTTGGATGTAAATTTAATCATCGTTTTCAATCCATTTGATGACTGAATCGCCAACTAATCATAACCTGAAAGTGCATCTACAGTCACTAAAAAAATCTTCCATAAACTGCTTCAAGAATTCATCTAAATATTGTTGAGAGATATTAAAAAAAAATCCTGAAAAGTTGTATATAGAAGCCCTCCCAATTACAACCTAAAATTTCTTAGATATTTGCGCCATTTTTTTTTCTTAAATTTCTACACCTACAAATAGCCACCTCTTACTATGGCAGACGAAATATTGGGAACCAAACAGAATTCCTAAATTACCCATCAAATGAAATCTATCGAGGGTTTATTTTCCCAAAATTTGATCCCTCGATAGGCATTACTCTCTTATCTCGAACCAAAAGGGAAGAATCTTGGCTTACATTTGGTGAATAACTTAGCGATACTGATTTTAGATAATGTTTTCCGCCACAGACACCGTGACAACAATTCTCTCAAGGATTTTTCCAAACTACTGTTCTAAGATTTTTTCTAGAAATTCTAGAAGGACACACATACGGAAGTTTCTCTAAGAAAATGGTGTTCTAAATTGTGATTTACTAATTCCTCAGGGAATTCTTTAGGGGTTGCTTCAGAAATTTCAATGATATTTATCATAGAATTCCTCCAGCAATTCCTTTGATTTTTTAAAGAAATTTAGGCTGACACAAATTTCGATTTTCTCTTATGTCACCCCTCCTCAGATTTTTTTTTATAGAAATTCAACACGTTGAGGAAGGACACAAACAAATTATTTAAGAAATTCAAAAATGTTTAACCCTTATGTAGACGACAGAGTACCCGGGTACCCAACACCCATTTGAAAAGCACGGTGTAGAAAAAAGCAAAAAAATTGTCGGACACATAACGGTTAAATGAAGTTAGAGTCGTCAAGAAGTTTTTTTAACAAATCCGAAGAGTTTGACGATTTTCCCAATTGTTTGGGTAATTTTTCGTCAAATACATTTATTATTTATCATCCCTCCCCTCTTGACCAGTCAACGAGCAAAGTGACAAAAGAAGAAAATAAGATTTGTTCCGGCCTTATCAGAAGAATCTTCTGAAACATCTTTGGAGTCTTTATGAACTATTTCGAAGATTCCTGCAGTAATACTTTCAAGAATGTTTCTTGAAATAGTTCTGGGAATTTTTAATAATATCTTCCAATAAAGATTTTTCCGAAATCCATCAAAAAAATGGATTCGACTCGTGCTACCCCAGAAGTTAACGCAAGAATGTCTTCAGACAAGCTTCCAGAAAATCCTCGAAAAATTCAGAATATTTTTACGAGATATCTTTGGATTTTTTTTTTTTTTTTCAAAAATTGTGAAAAAAAATCCTCACAAAATTGTAACTATTTCTCCAATGTTTCCGCCATATTTTTTTTTTAATTACTACAGCAAGGTATCCATGGCAGAAGAATCATTAAGAAACAGTCAGTATCGCTGAGCTACCCACCATATGAGGGGAGTGGTTATCTCATATATTTTTTGGGTTAAAATTACTCAAAAATGGGTATTTTGGAAATTAGCTCTACAAATCAGGAAAAAATAAATAAATAAATAAAAATATAAGTGTAGAATTAGCATTTAAGTTAAAATACACGTTAATATAAACAAAAAAATAGGAAAAATTATTCTAGTTTCCTCGATAGAACATTTCCCGAAAAGGGAAGGGGCCTTAGCTTTCATGGAGAGTGACTTAGCGATACTGATTTTTCTTAAATAATGTTTTCCACCACAAAATCCCTACAGAAACTCGTTCGAGAATTCTTCCAAAATATTGTTTTAAGATTTTTTCTCAAAATTTTTAGAAGAGCAGCTATGGAAATTTCTCTAATAATATGTTGTACCGAGTTGTGCTACAGAAATTTCTCTGATGATTCTTTCGGGAATTTGTCCAAAAGTTCCTTCAAAAATTTCTCCAACACTAATTACGAAATTCCTCCAGCAATTCCTTTAGAAATTCTTTCAGTAACTTATCAGAAGAATCTAGTGGGATGTATTTTTAATTGTTTATAAGATTCCTGCAGTAATACGTTCCAGAATGATTCCAGAATAGCTCTGAGAATTTTCAAATAATTTATTTCTATGAAGGCCTCGACAAAGAAACCAAAGAATCGTCGGAAATCACAGTTCTTCGATAATCTTTCAACAAGCATTTCACGGAAAAAATCCATAGTAGGATTTCTGAAAAAAAAATCAGCTAAACCTTGAAGGAAACCGGAGAGATTCGTAAAGTTTCTGGCAAAATTTAGAAACATAGTTTGGGACCATTTGGGCAGGGGTGCTACTTTGGTCACTCTTCACTACAACTTAGTCAATTCATAGCCATAATTGGTTTAAAATCTTTATTTGGGAACATTTCCGGTAAAAATTTTAATAGGAATTTTGATTTTTATTTTCAAAAAATCTAGGGTATTTTTTTAGATGAATATGAACACTTATTTTCGAACGAGAAACTTTTTTTTTTATTTTTATAGTTTTAATGTTGAAATGCTATTGAAACTATTCCTGAAATTTTGAAGATGCCTAAAACAACTCTTGATCAACCAAGCGAAGAAGTTTTGGAACATATGTCTACAGTAAATTCTCCATAAACTGCACTTATTTCTTTATTTCGTCAATCCAACGTAGACTAGTACATAGACATAAACATATACATAAATTTTGTTTTCTATTTCTAATTAATGCATTTTATTATTTTTTCATAGGGGTCTAAAAAGTAGTTCGTTCAAACTATGCGTGTCTATTTCTGTTGTTATTGAAATATTGTTTCAGATTATGCCGAGACATTGTAAAGTCAATCATTTCGCAATGTTCATTATAGATTCACATCATTTGATTAATTGGTCCAAATTTAGCGTAATCCGTCCGATTATAACAAGTTTTAAAAGGTGTTCGACTACGAAGACGCCATGTAGGCACATAGAAATTGAATTTAGATAAAATTTCAGATGAGTAAATTCGTTGCGAAATAATACCATTTACAAATGAGATCATGGCGATCTCACGACGCTCTTTTAATGTCTGAATGTTTATAAGCATGCAGGGTGCTTCATATGATGGAAGAGGAAATACTGTCCAACCTAGTTTCCGAAGAGCATATAATAGGAATTGTTTTTGTACTGATTCTATCCTGTCGATATGCTTTATTCTGAAAGGGGACCAGACAACGCTGCAATATTCCAGAATTGACCTCACATAAGAAATGTACAGAGTTTTTATTGTATACGGGTCTTCAAAATTGTAGCTGAAGCGTTTTATAAACCCAAGCATATTATTTTCTCTATGGATGATCGTATTGTAATGGTCTGTGAAAGTTAGTTTAGAATCCAAAATGACTCCTAAATCCCTAACTCTTTCACATGTTTCTACTTCTTGGTTTCCTAGAGTAATTGCGCTAGTAGGTGTGCTTAGTTTTCTGCTAAAAGTTATTAAATTACACTTTTTAACATTCAGCTGCAATAAGCTTTTAGAGCGCCATTTGTAAAAAATATGAATTTCCTTCTGAAATATACTTATATCTTGGTAATTCCTGATTTCCAAAAAGAGCTTCATGTCATCAGCATAGATAAGTAATTTGACTTTTTCAAGAATGAAGGAAATGTCATTTACGTACAGTATGAATAAAAGGGGACCTAGATGGGAACCTTGAGGAACTCCAGATGTGACTTGAATTGGATTAGATTGTTTTCCATTGAATTTCATTATTTGTTTTCGGTTCGTGAGATACGACTCAAGCCACTTTAGAAGCCCGAGTTCTATTCCATTTTTCTGCAATTTGAAGAGTAACAATGGAATATCAATCCTATCGAAAACTTTACTAAAGTCGGTGTATAGAGCTTCTACGTGGTTGCCATTATTCATGGCATTCAACGTGTAGTTAATGAATTCTATAAGGTTTGTAGCAGTAGAACATCCCTTAAAGAATCCATGCTGCTTATCTGTAATTCTGTGTTTTAATTGAATAAATATTTTTTCGTTAATTATTGCTTCAAACAGCTTAGGAATGCAAGAAATAATGGCTATTCCACGATAATTACGTACGTCTGATTTTTTTCCTGATTTAAAGATGGGCACTAAATTTGAATTATTCCATGCTTTTGGAAAGGTGCGGGACTCAATAGATATTTCAAAGAGCCAGAATAATGGAGCAGTTAGCTCAGTCGCTAGAGTTTTCATAAATATTGGCTGGATTCCGTCAGGTCCAGCACCTTTAGAAGCATCTAATTTTTGTAGGCCGTGTAGTATTTCGTGTACCTTGACGTGATTGACACCTACATCCGCTGGGTATTCAGGTATGTATTCAAAAAAATCACGGTCACGATCCTCTTCGGAAATATTTTTAAATACCTACGTACAATTGACAAATTGAGAGATAAATTTGTGAAAAATACCACTTAATTTGGTGGGATTCGATCCCACGACTCCGTATTGCTAATCCGTATCGCTCGCGACTCTTACCACATACTGAGCTTGCACCGATCAGATGGTCGGTGACGAAGTATGAGTCAGTCGAGCTTTATTATCAACATTCTAAAAAACAATACGTTCACGCTTGTTGTTCGTAGGCCGCGAGAGTGCAGGAGATGATTGGCACCTAAAAGTTGAAAAAGAGAAAAAGTTGTGAAAGACGGACCCGGTTAGGGTGGTGCTATGAATCCAGTTTGACTTTCTATGCCGCAGGATCGTAACTTGTTCTTCTGGCTTAGTTGGTTAAAGCACCGGACTAGCGACACGGAGTCGTGGGTTCGAATCCCGCCAAATTAAGAGGTATTTTTTCACAAATTCATCTCTCAATTTGTCAATTAAACGTACTTTACCTGCAAATACTGTAAGTTTTTACGTCTAGCTTCAAGATATTTTGAAAAAAAAACATGAAAAAATTTGGCTTGATTTTTTTATGAAATCTGTTGAGATGTATTTGATTTGAACTCGTGAAAAATTTTCAAAAAATTATTTTTAAGGAGGTTATTTAGTAAGCTTTAACTGCTGAAATTTTTGGAATGCATTTTTTTTTTCGTTTTTTAGTTATGGCCAAAAATGGCCAAATGTTACATATGTATAAGTATTTTTTTTAAATCGTAACTCAAGAACAATGCATCGTAGGAACACAGTTTTTAATGAAAATGAAAGCAGGAAAAAAAATATGAAGCGGAAAAAGTTTTCCACAAAATTTTTCATCGTTGAGAAAATTCATAACGAAAAGCCGGAAAAACTATGCCCGCATTCATGGAAAATTTACAAAAATATATTTTTGAAAAGTTCATAACCTTTTTTTCACCTCATTTTTCACAAAATTGGTCATAACTCAGGAAAGAAAAAAAAGTGCATTCCAAAAATTTTAGCAATCAGAGCTCAAAAATTTATTTTTGAAAATTTTCCACTATTTCGGGCATAGTTTTTCCGGCTTTTCGTTATAAATTTTCTCAACGGTGAAAAATTTTGTAGAAAACTTTTTCCACTTAATTTTTTTTATTCCCAAGAAAATTTTCTTTTTTTTTTCATTAAAAAACTTTGTTTCTACGATGCTTCGTTCTTAAGTTATGATATTTCAAAAAAGGCTTGTGTAGCACATTTGGACATTTTGCAACAAAATTGACCATAACTCAAAAACGAAATTTCAGCGAATAAAGCTTATAAAATAACCTTCACCATTTTTTTTTTTGTAATTTTTCCACGAGTTTGGGCATAGTTTTTGCGGCTTTTCTTTACGAATTTTCTCAACTGTTGAAAATTTTGTGGAAAACTTTGTCCAGCACATATTTTTTTTAGATTTCTGAGAAAATTTGCTTTCATTTCTTAAAAAAACTTTGTTTCTAAAAATTTCCACCTGAGTTTTCCGGGAAAGTAGGCGACCCTCAATTTTTCTCATTTTTTTTTTTTGTTCATATATCTATGCCCTGCCTGTGGAAAAAGTTAGACCCTTCGACCTAAACCCGTACGGTCATAAAAAATCCCCATAATCTCGGGTAAAATTATTCTGTCAATTTCTTCAAGAGTTGTTTCTTAAGGCTTGTATTGCTTCAACAATGTATCTTTTACCAGAAATCTCTAAATTAAAAAAAATATTAACTAAACAGCGATCAACTGCATCGGCCATGATTATATGATTATTTAATGATTCATGAAAATGCGAATAAAATAATCAAAGATTGCCTTGGTCGATCACCGGTTTACGCTGTTTAGTGAATCTCCTTATTTGTAAGTCCTTCATTAATTCTACAAGTATTTTTTGGGAACGAATGTTACGCTGTTCCAGCTGGGTATTTAACAGTTGTGAAATTAGAATATCATTTTCATCGGTTTAGAAATTTTGAGCGGAATTGCTGGATAGATTTCTAAAAATACTTGCGGAAATTCCATCTGAATTAATGTAAAATATTAAAAAAAAAATGGAAAAACTTTTACAAAATATTAAGCTGCTCGTAGATTTTAAACTTTTCAAAAACAAAAACTTAGTTCTTTATCTCAAATTTCTTTGTAGCTTCTCTAGCCTTGCTCTTATTGAGGGTCATCAATATCCTCAATCTTATAAATAACAAAAAAAAATCAAAGACAAAATCTTCGAAAATGTCATCACAATATCATAATTTCTGAGATGTAGACGAATTCCACTACATATGAGTGATTCAACCGAGTTTTTTTGCAACTTTAATGCTATGAAATCTTGATTTTTTTACTAGAATGCCGTGTACAAATAACCAAAATTTAATCTAGCATTTTCAAGGCTGCTAGTTAGATATTCTTCCATAAAATATGCTTGAAAAGTGTCTAAAAATGCATACTTCCGAGAAATCCTTTACTTAGTCACAAAGTACCTGGGTGAAAATGAATTCGAGAAAGCAAATAGGGGAACATATATCCACGAAAAATACTTTTATAATTTTTGGCTGTACGTCCGGTGAAAAATAAAGTGGATCAAGTTCTCCCAGTAGTTGTTCCAGAAGTCACTGCATTCCACTCGTTCGAAACTTCTCCACAACTTTTTTAGAAATCCAATTCAAATTCTGTTTCAATAATTACGCCTGAAATGTTTCAGGAAAATTTAAAGAAATTTTAATAAGATTTTTTTTTTCAAAAATTTTGATTCCATTCCGATAACTCAAAAAATATAGAAGGATCATACTTACGACAATCAATCAAAGAATCTACAAGATATATTTTTACCATTTTATCACAAACAGCTATTCTACTAAAAATGTCTCTATAAGTACTTTCAAAGATTGTAAAATTTCAGAAATTCATTATATTCAGTCAGACTATTCTCAAAAAATTAAAACTGCATCCATTTAGGTGATTTTGAAAAAAATACATTCTTGATAATGATCCGATACATGTCGAAACGTCGGAGTAAGAGAGCCACTGCCGAATTTAGAGGGGGCAGAAGGGGGGGGCACAAAATTTCACTTAACGATAAAAAATGTGAAGCAAAAAAATGAGTAGTGCAAGAAACTTCTCTTGATTTGATTGTTATCATAAGAACGTCAAATTACTGTCTACTGTCAAGATGTACGTTGTGATTCTTTTGAGAAAAACTGCAACTATTTGCCCAGCATTTCATGAAATTATAATTTTTTTCTCCAAAACGTACCACCATTTATGTTTTTAATCAATTTCTTATGGGAAATTACTGGAAGTCCTTAAGAAAATCTTTGATTGAATTCTGGAGAAACTCCGAAACTCTATAAATTTCTTCTTCTAATTTTTTTCTGTTTAAAGTTTTTTGAAAATAATTTGGATAATTTTCTATGAAGTTTTTGGAAGAATTAAAGACTTTTTTGACATATAGAGATGTTTTTGAAACTCTTGTAAGGCTTACAACTTACTCGAATCAGAGAACACCTAAACATTTGGAACACTTTTTTAGAGGAAATCTAGAATGAAAATAAGGCAACTTATTTCGAATAGTTTAAGTTCGACTCATTTTTCAGTAAAGAGATTTTCTTGCTGAAATAAGGATGAATTCATGACGAACTCCTGATAAAATAAATAGATTTCTAGAGAAAATATTAGTGGAAATTGTGGTGAAATTGGCTAAAAATCCGGGTTTTCCGTCAAATAGTATCAAGAAATTTAATAAGAAATTCTATTAGAAATTTGGTCAAAAATTTCACTTGGAACTTGTCATGGATTGATTCGAAAAAATGTTCAGCATTTCCCATAATTATTTCACTTTTGATTTCAGAGTCTTGTGGAAAATTCTTTTGGAAAGTCGCCATAACTTCCCCTAGCAGTCGCGTTAGAATAAGTTTTTGTTCTGTCTTCACGGTGATCGACCTGCAATTTCTCCAGAGATTGCAGCAGCGGTCTACAAAAATTCTCTTTGGATTTTGCAAAAATTACAACAAAGATTGTGATATAAATTTTGCTAGAAATTTCTTGAAAATTCAGCTATAAATTCTTCTCGCAGTTTCTCTATGAACTCTGGCAAGAATTTTTACTAAATCTGTGATATAATGCCACGTGAATACACTCGTGAAAAACATTTTTACTTTTTATAAATTTCTACGCTAGAACTTCAAATTTGTTAGTGGATATCAATATTATTCCTAGCTCTGTCTATTGTTCTAGATTCAAACTCTACCCTTACAATTTTAATACCTTCATTAACACATCTGAAAATAATAAATAAATTAATTGTCCATGTTATATGGGCAAAAAATATATCTTATATAGACAGGGCCCCACAACACTGTGGCCCTGGGCCACCACATTTGTAAATCCGGCCCTGAAGAGAACATAAGTTGTTTTTGATCTCACAATAGGACTGACAAACCAAGAAATATTCCAAAGAATCGAGAATTCTTTGTCCATGAAACGGAAAATAATGACGTTTGTTACGTTCGTTCCTCTCACCAACAGGTTTCTGCATTCGCATCCGCCTTCGTCGACAACATCCCGCTGACGACGATGATGGTCAAGATCGCCATCGGCCTGGCCGAGAACGAAGCGCTCGATTTGCCCCTGAAACCCCTCGTCTGGGCACTCGCCTTAGGAGCCTGCTTAGGAGGTAACTATCGGTTGACCGACCTACTCAGAGGACTTCTAAACTAATCATTTTTGCTTTCTTTCAGGTAACGGTACCCTGATCGGTGCCTCCGCCAACGTAGTGTGCGCCGGTGTTGCTGAGCAACACGGCTATAGGTTTACCTTCATAGAATATTTCAAGTGAGTATTTTGCTTTCTGTGTGTATGAAAAACGATCTTCTAATCAAACTTACAATAAGCAAACGGCTGTTATATTGAAAAGGATCCAGCGTCCTTAGTCTTTACGGAGCCGAACTCCAATTGCCTGATCATACAAACCACTCTAACTAACACTCTTGCTTCCCGGTCTATTCCAACAGAGTCGGTTTCCCAGTGATGGTCGGCAGCGTTATCGTGTCCACCGTGTATCTGCTGTTCGCCCACGTAGTCTTCACCTGGCATTGATCCGCTGGGATCCGGAATCTTATGCCGTCATCGAGTCCTCGTGCGCTGCCATAATTACGAAGGTCGACGTCCACTGAGAGCGCTTCCCAGAGAGCCGCTGCCGCCGTCGGACCGGACCACGCGCGACTGGAAAGAGTAGAACAAATGATGTGATATCCTTCCGAGAAATCCCAATCAGCTGTTTAGAAATTACACCTACTGTTTACGTTAACGATCATTAGCATTAGTATAAAAAAGAGGGAAGCAGAGCAGACCCTGGCGCACAGAACTAAGAGAGCAAAGCTGAAACCCCCCTCCGCCAAGCGGACAAAAACGTCAATTTCACCCGAAGCAGCCCTTCCCAGGCAGGGCTGACCTAGTTTAGACCCTAAGATATCAGAGTAGGCTTGGCTTATCGCAGCAAAGCGGAAACTCCTCTGGCTCCGATTGCATGAAAACTCCCCGCCCTCTTCGATCCCTGAAAATCTACCCTTTCCCAATTTCTACTCTTTTTTTTTCGTTTCAATGCTCGTTTACTCATTAAGTCCCTTGTTCACCTTGTTCATAACAAACTAGATGCTAGTGAATATTTTTTGTCCTGTTTATTTTCTGTTTTGTATTGAATATTTACAAACTAAAGTGTTGAAACTAGTTACGTAGTATCTCAGCTCTAAAAAATTATATATATTTGAGTTAGTTAGTTCAAAATAGCTAGAAAATTAGCTGATTACAACACAACTGTATATTAAATATCTTATTTAAAATAAAAATAAAAGAAAGCAGAAACGACATTCCACAACAAAAAAGAAACTAAACCTCTCCAAGGGAGTAGAGAAAGAAATGTCTAAAAACAATCGAACGTCGCTTGTAGCAAGAAAGAAAAACACAAAAAGAGACAAGTTTATGATAAGAAAAGAGAAACTGGAGTATATTTTTAGAAATTAAATTTACCGTTAGAGCAGCAAGGATCTGGAATGCTACACTTCCATCACGGAAGTCAGCAGCTAGAGAAGAAAGTGCTTTGCAAATATGGATGCAACACTCGCCGGAAATGTTATCGAGAGTCGATCAATAAAAATGCTGTCAACTACTAATGTTATTTAAAAATTACTGTTTGAATAAAAAAGTAAAAATCAACTATACACAAAACAGTTCAAATTGCATTCAACAACCAGTTGCCATATGTTAAATCGTTTGGTTTCGATTGGGTCTGCTAGGAACTCTCCGATGAAAAAAAAACTTATCGAATCAGGACCGAAGTGGGGCGGAAGAGGCATAAGCATTGGATACCAACAGAAGAATTATGAGCGGTGTCGATCAACACTACGATGCGAGATTTGAAGACAGAGGACAACCCTAAACGAATTTAGGCTCATAGCCACCGCAAACCCAAAGTTTGCGAAACGCTGACGTCGGGCACGCATTGTGTCTTCTCACCAGTTGTGGGGGGAAAGAGTATCCTGTACAGTTGTTATATTATCCTTGCGGATAGAAAACTCGGCGCAAAGAGACACCAGTAGTGAAACGGAAAGAGACAGAGATCAGAGAACACCATCCATGGGAATGAGATAGAGAGCGGAGCGAGCGTGAAAAGATTTAAATCTAATAGAAGAAACGAACTAACAGCGAGAATGGGAATAAAACAGTTGTGGCAACCTGTTTGTGCAGAGAAATAGGACAAATGCGACGAAGAAAGTAGGAAATTTATATTTGAATCAATGCAAAACAAAAAAAAGAGATAATAAAAGTGCATAAAATAAGAGCAATGCTTTCATTCTTTTTACCGACAGCTCCTTCTGCAGAAGTTGGTGAAAAATGCTTTCCGATCGGTCGCAGCGCTTGTTATTCCTTCCGGGAATAATTCAGAACTTCCAGGAGTTCCAGACGAGATACCTCCAGGAGTTCCATCTGAGATTTCCTCAGATACATCTAGGAAAACCTTCCAAGAATCCATTGATAAATTCTCTCGTTACTCCTCGCAGACTTGTTGCCTCCTTCACCAGGATTCTTTCTAGAACTCCTCCCAGGATTCCTCGGGGAACTTTATCCGTGATTCCTCCGGAAACTTCTTCTGGAAATCCGTCAAAATCTGATTCGTAGTTTCTTACTTGTTTATGAAACCTTCCTGAAATCCTCTAGGAACTACTTTTGGGAGTCCTTTGGGAACGCCTCTCGGCGTTTTGGGATTACTCAGAGAACTCCTTCATGGATTCCTTCAAGAACTTCAGGCATTTCTTTAGGAATTTAGGAGATTCATCTACAAAATTCTTCCGGGTATCCTTTAAAAAACTTCTTTTGGTACTCCTCCCAGATTTTTTTCAAAGATTCCTCCAGGAACTCCTTCCGGATTGCTATCAGGAACTACTTCTGGGATTCCTCCGGAAATTTATTCCGGAGCTGTTACGGAAACAACTTCAGATATTTGATGATAATGACGATTTTGTACCCACTATCGGCGCAAGGATTACCTACGGCTGCAGAGTCACACCGGAATGGAATGATCTACTTAATGGTTCAAGCTTTCAGGTATTTCTCCAAGAAACTCTTCTGGGATTCCACCAGGAACTACTTCCAGAATTCTTTCTGGATCTCCTCTCAAGATTTCTTCAAAAAATTCTTCCGGGATTCCTACATATTCATGAATTTGTTCCTTTGGGAACTCCTGCCGGAGTTTCTTCGGGAACTCCTTCCTAGATTCCTCCAAGAATTTCAGGGATTTCTTAATAAATTCTGAGATCCTTCAAAACTTCTTCCGGGATTTTTTTCAGGAACTCCTTCTGGGATTCCTCCAGAAATTCATTCAATTTTTTTTTTGGGAAACATCTTCCGGTATTTCATCAAGAAGCTCTTCAATGATTTTTTTTTTATTTTTTTTTTTGTTAATTCAACGGACTGATTTTAGCCTAATTGAATATTCTTAACCTAAAACTTTTCAAATATAACTCATAAAAACATAATAAAATCGTTCCTAATTAATCGATGGCTTGCACTAACTTAACCGTTCACAGAAAACTAAGTTTACACAAAAAGACAGTGAATTACACATAACACATTAAGAATTCTATAACTACAATTTTTCCGGTTTCCAAGCAGCCTGCCTTTTCTTGAATTTTGGAAATTTGACGTTTTCTAGCCATGTCGACGACCTCATAGCGGAAGATTTCCATCTACTATTCAACGAAATTTTGAAAATTTCTCCAGGAACTTCTTCCAGGATTCTTTCTGGAACTCCTCCCAGGGTTCCCCCGAAAACTTCTCCCGGGATTCCCACATAATCATGAAATCCTTTCTGAATTCTTCTAGGAACTCCTTTCGGGATTCCTTTGGGAACTCCTTCCAAGGTTTCTTCGGGACTCCTTCCTGGATTATTCCAAGATTCCTCCCAGGATTCCTCCAAGAACTTCTTCCGGGATTCCTACTTATTCATGAAATCCCTCCTGAATTACTCTTTCTCTTTTACTACTTTCGGGACACCTTCATGAACTCCTTCCGGGATTCCGCTGGGAACTTCTTCTCGGATTCCACCAAGAACTTCTTCCGGAAATCCTACAGGAACTTCTTACGGGACTCTTTCGGTTTCTTTTTCTCTGATTCCTCCGGGATTTTCTTTCGGGATTGTTCCAGAAACTGCTTTCGGGGTTTTTATTTGGAATTCCACCCAGGATTTCTGTAGAAACTATTTTCTGGATTGCTCCAAGAGTTCATGCAGATCGTTTCGGTATTCTTCCGGAAGTTTAATCTGCAATTCTACCAGATCTTACTGAGATGGACATTTCCCATTTTTGTAGCATTTTTTATGGAATTATTCAAGAAACTAGCAGACCCAACGTGGCTAGCCACGTTCCTAAAAAGTAGTTTTTTTATCAAAATGTGAAAATCCTAGAATCTCCTGGAAGGGAAATGTATCAATACATATGTAAAATATTTCACTCAGCATAGTGCATTCCAAATCGCCAAAAAGCACAAAAAGATACCATTATGTATCCAACTTTAGTTAATATATGACTGTTGTAGGGTTCTGATTCATGGAATGAAAGAAATTTCTTGATATTTCTACTGGATTGATGCAGCAATGCAAAAATACAGCATTGCATCAATGAAACGATGCAATAATGCTGTTGGAGCGGGGAGAGATTCAATCACGACACTGTTTTTACAGCAGATCCAAAGTCGGTATTTTGTTGATCAGCTTAAACTAAAAAGATTTATTCATATAAAATTCATTTAAAGCTAATTTAATTTTACTCACAATTCTCAGTGCTTCCTTCCGCTGGATTTCAAACCATTTCTTCAACTACACTTTTAATTTATTATTCTATTCTGGAGGGTTCCTTTCTATTCCTTCCTCTATCGACGATCTTACTCTTTCATCTATCTCTTCTACTGATCTTTCACTCTACTTTTCTGAATGTAGGGTTTCCAGTACTCTTTGCCGCGCCAACATCCCCACCCCCGTAACACTACATATTGGATGAAGTTTTACTAGAATCAATCATGCGCGCATCTCACTGGTCACCCTATCAATTACGAACTTGATGTAGCAATGGATGGTGCAACAACTGACATCGATCTGTTCCACACTCATACGCATGTTGGCAGACGCTAGTAGCATGGCGACCTAGACAACATCGGCATAATTTCAGTTCTCCTATCAAACGCCAACGATGAGAAACATCTAACGATTGAAATTGAGCACAATCCTGCACACGATGACTTCTTCCCCTACAAATAAAACAATAGCTATTCTGGCTTCCTACTATCGAATCTGTTTCGCATATTTCATCATTCTGCTCTCGATCGGTTCGAGCTTTTGAACCCGTGGAAAAAACCTCGCAAGCGACTTCTACTATTTCAATCATGAAATCATTCAGCGTCTTTAGCGAAGACGGAGAATTCTGTCGCTTGTATTTTGCCCACTGCAATTTCATTTCACTGGGGAGCTTTATCTCTAACTCCTGCAGAAGAGTTGGATTTCGCAAGTGTTCCAACTGATTCATTGCTTTCATGTGATCAAAAAGGTTTTGAATCGCCATCCCATAGTCGACGATGGTGTCTAAACGTTCCATCTCAGGCGGTGGCATCGATCGCACCTTATTGACCAATGAATTGATAATTACCGTTGGTTTTCCGTATAACATCTCTAACGTATTAATTACCTTCGGAACTAATTCAGGTAATAACAAACGACTGCGAACATATTCTAGAGCTTGCCCTTTTAAGCATCGTTGCAATCGTACCAAGTTTTCCGAATTATTGTACCCACACGCCGCGGTGGTATTCTTAAACTGGCTATAAAACACGGGCCATTCTTCAGGGTCTCCGGCAAAGATTGGTAAATCCATTGGCATTACCTGGCGAGCACTGATTTGCTGGGGAGTTGGCAAACACTTTGACGTCATCGGTAGGTTCCTTGTTGAAGAACTGCTGGTCGATGGAATGTATTCAAAGGCATCAGGTATAGACATTTCATCTGCACTGTCGTTAACATTCATCCTGCCCGGATTGGCATCATCGAAACTATTCCCATCACAACCATTCTGCAGTTGCAACCGGGATTTCATTAGACAATAACTTTTTCGGGCAACAGCTAGCTCTACTGCCTCCCTGTCCGCTATGGCTTTGAGTTTAATCGAACGTTCTTTCTGCAGATAATCTAACTCAAGCTCTTTCATTCCAACAGTTAGCGCAGCAGCCGAGGTACCCTCAGTGGAGCCATTGTTTGCCTGGCTCTTCTTGTTCGCATCAACTTCGATGCGTTGTTGGTCCGCAGGCGCAGATCGCTTTGAATTCTTTCTACTCATTTCACTGTATGTAGCGGTTGAAATGAGAATTTTTAAGTTTGTTGGAGCGGGGAGAGATTCAATCACGACACTGTTTTTACAGCAGATCCAAAGTCGGTATTTTGTTGATCAGCTTAAACTAAAAAGATTTATTCATATAAAATTCATTTAAAGCTAATTTAATTTTACTCACAATTCTCAGTGCTTCCTTCCGCTGGGTTTCAAACCATTTCTTCAACTACACTTTTAATTTATTATTCTATTCTGGAGGGTTCCTTTCTATTCCTTCCTCTATCGACGATCTTACTCTTTCATCTATCTCTTCTACTGATCTTTCACTCTACTTTTCTGAATGTAGGGTTACCAGTACTCTTTGCCGCGCCAACAAATGCAGTGATACACTAATGCACGATGGAACAATGCAAAGATAATACTTGTATAACTGACATACCGTGTGAAAAATTTCAAAGCGTGACGGAAGGAGAGATAACGCTGGAATTTTATATCAATGTTTTTTACTCACAGAATTGAATCTTCTACAAGGACACCTTTCATTCAAAACATTCCACGAAAGCTATTACATCATTGCATATGAGAAGCGCCAGGAGGTATACTTCCAAATATCCACCTTAAGAATGTAAAGTACTGTTTTAGGGTTCTGATCCATCGGAAAGAAAATTCTAGAAACTTCTACGGAAACTGCTGAATATATTTAGCAAAACATTGCTTTACAAATCCTACGATGCATTGATATACGAACAATGCAACGATGCACCAATGCAACGACGTAACAATGCAACGATGGATCAATGCAGCGATGCACCAATACAACGGAGCACATATGCAACGATGCAACGAAGCACCAATTCATCGATTCACCAACGATGCAACAATGTACCAATGCAACGATGCACCGATTTAACATAGGTACAGTGCTGCAGTAAAATGATTATTGTAGCTTTCATTCTGTGAAACATTTCAAAGCGTGACGGAAGGACAGACAACCAGTGGCGTAGCAAGGGGGGGGCGGAGGGTGCGGTCCGCACCGGGCCCCCGAATCTAGGGGGCCTCCAAATCAGGGCAGGTCTAGTGTTATAAACCTTCCCTGATTTGGAGGCCCCCTGAATTCGGGGGCCCAGTTTGAATAAAGTTCTGTGATTAGCGAAAGATTCCTACATATAAGTATAAGTTAAATACTCGCCGATCTGCTGAAAGGTATGTAGGGGCCTCTTCGTGATTATCAAGAGATTTTGGAATGGGGAACACAGATGGTTATTTTGATGTTCTATTATTAACAATTATAAATGTACACACTTTATCATGTAGTTTCGTTAGATTTGTTTGTATTAATTTGATGACTACTCTTTGCAAAAATACAATAAAAAATAAAATACAATAAAAAATGTGTTCGAAATCAAAATTGAATTTTACGATATTTAGTACCGATATGGAAGTATAATTCATGAGCATTATGAAAATGTCCCTGATATCCTAACCACAGAACCAAACATAGGTGTTGATTCAGCATAAGATAGCAGCTGAAATTCAGGGGCCCCATTTATCAAAATTAAGAACTGAACGCATGTTACGTTCTTGAAGGGTTTCTGCGGGAATTCCTTCGGGCAAGAATTTTTTTTCGATTTATCAGGCAGTTACTTCAAAGACCTCTACAAAAATTCCACTATGATTTACTTCAGAACTTTTTTCAGGGATTGCTTAAGAAAACTTTCTAAGCATTGGTTTACGAATACATTCTTACAATGATTGCTTCAGGAACTCCTCCTGACATTTCTTCAAGAATTTCTTCAAACAATTATCAAGAAATCCTTCAGGAATTCCTTTGTGATTTTTTTGTAAGAATTTCTTCAAGCAGGAATATATCATGAAACTTTTCAAGAAATCCTTCAGATGGACCTCAAGGAATTTCTCCAAGAATGATTTTAGAGATTTCTTCAAGAAGAAATCTTGCAGTAGTTCCTCATGAAAAATATATTTGATGATTTTTTGAGATTTTTGAAGCCATACCCGAATGGATCCTTGGGAGATTTTCCAAAGAATATTGAATGTATTCCCGAACGAACTCTCGTAGAAATGTCTGTAGGATTTTTTGTTTAAATTTCTAAAAAAAATCTTTAAGAATCGCCTAGAAGAATTCTAAGATGTATTAGGAAAGAATCATTGGATTGATTTTGGAGGTATATTTGATGATGTTCTGGAAGGATTACTACAGTACTATGAAGTATTACTACAAGTACTAGGAGTACTATGAGTAATTACTTAAAGGATTCCTGAAAAAAACTGTTAGCAAAGGGATTTTTGGAAGAACTAATTATGAAATTCCTAGATAATTTCTCAAGAAATCAATGACGGAAACCCCAAAGAATTCCAAATTCTTTGGTGCAAAAAAACAATCTTCAAAAGAATTTCCGCAGGAGGCCTTGGGTGAATTTCTGTAAGACCCCCTGAGGAAATTTGTGCAAGAATTCTTTAGGGATGAATGTGTCCATCCTTGTAGGGTTATCTGAAGAAAAATTCCGAGAAATCCATGAACGAATCTTTATACGTAACTTGAAAAACAAAATCCTTGTTGAAAAGATTAAATGTTTACTGGAATTTCTTAAAAGATTCTTGAACGAATTGTGAAAAAGGACTTAAAACATTGCCTAAGGAATCTTTGAATGATTTTCTACAGAAATTATTAGAGGAATTTATGAGGAAATCCCTGCAGGTATGAATACTAAAGAAATGCTTGAACAAATTCTTAAGAAATCCTTGAAAGGACTTCCAAGAAAACCCGAGCAGAAGGGAATAATAACAGCAAAAGGAGCTGTGTTATTTGGGTAAAATAACTGAATAATAGAATCGATGATTTTTATGTTATTAGCATAACATATTATGTTGTAAACTTGTCTGTCATAAGCGGCAAAATAACGAATATCATAACAAAAAAAAACGTTCTTGGAAAACCATTTTAATTACTTGTTTTGTTAGTTTCAATAACAACTTAATAACAATGAATTTAAAAAATATTTCAATTACAAACTTATACTAATATGTTATTGATAATAACCGGAAAGCAAAATTTGTTATGGTATCAAAATCGTAACTTATTAAATTATGATACTAATTATATAAAATTATTCACTTTGTCTCACAAACCCACCAATAGCATGAGTAACAATACTTTAATTGATCGAAAAATACTATATTCATATTCAGCATCAGAATGAATTAATCAGTCTAAAAGAATGTAAAAAAAATTTCAAGAAATTTCTCTGAGAGTTCTTCTACGAAATCATTCACAGATTTAAAAAAAAATCCTCTAGATATTCCTCCAGAATTATGAACGGAATCCCTTCAAGGATTTCTTCAGAACTTCTCGTGATTATTTGTCCCGAATTTTATCTTGAGATGTCTCTGAAAATTTCTTTGGGAATATATCCAGGAATTTTTTTCGAAGAATTCTGCAGGAGTTTTTCAAAAGATTTTGCTAAGAATTCTAACATTTGCTCAGAAGAATTACTTTTGGAATTTCTACGAAGATAGCGCCAGGAGTTCTTTTGAAGACTTGTCCAGGGTATCGAAGGGTTTCTCCAGAACTTCTAAGTGTTCCAAAAATGGAAGAAAACAAAAATACAGGTAATTATTATCGAATTGTTGCTTTGATTTCAAAACTTGTTACTGTTGTGCTATTGTTGATAAGTCAATAGTACATCAATAACAAAACTTGTAGTTCAAGAAAATATGTTATTGAAATGTCCCTTCGTGAATGTATATCAATAGCTTGATTATAACAAAATGAGATTGTCCTACAAAATTTGTTATTGAAAATCTATGCCTTGATAATTAAATAATAATAATAAAACAAGGTATAAAAACAGGTTATATGATTTTGTAGTTATTAATTTGATATTTTCCTCAGCTCGGGAAATCGTATGAGGCAGTGCAAAAAGAACCCTTGAAGAAGTTTCAAAAAAAATCTTAAAGGAACTCCAAAGTATTCCTCTGAAAAAATGCTGAAGAGAACATGTGGGAATCGTTTGTGGATATCTTTAAGAAACTCTTTATAGAGTTCTTGGGATTACATAATACTGACGAAAATCCTTCAAGGAATCGAAGAAGAAGTTTGCTAAGGAATCGCTGTTGCAACTTTCGCAGAAAATCTTCGAGGAATTTGTAAAGAAGTCCTTGAAGTATTTCCCAGATGAATCGTAAAAGATATTCAAGAAAGAATTCTTGGAACTCCGCACTTGAGTAAAAAATATTGATGAAATCGTTAGAAACATTTCGTTAGAAGTTTCGTGAAAGAAATCCGGACGAAACTGGTGTAATCGCTAAAGAAACCGTTAAAGGTATCAATAGAAAAAAAGCTGATAAAAACCTTGGAAGAATTCCTAAAAAATTCATTGAGGAATTCCAGTAGAATCTCTTGGAGCAATTCCTGTGAGATTTTTTACATCATTTTTTTACAATTTACAAGTATTTCTTCGGATTTTTTTTTATCTTTTTCAGTAATTAATTTGGAAACCCGTGTACAGATTCGTTAAGGAATATCTTTAAACATTAATTTGAGAATCCATTCGGCTATTGCTCTGAAAATTTCCTTTGACGATATATTTGTTTAATTGTTAGGCATTTCCTTTGGAAACTTCTTCAAGTTGTTCAAGTTCAAAATCAGAAGCCATTTTTGTAGCATTTCTGAGAATTAGTTGAAGACTTCAACTAATTCTCAGAAATGCTACAAAAATTGCCTCTGATTTTTATTTCTGCGAACTTCTTTAGATTTCTATTTCTACGAAAATTTAGTTGGGAATTCCGTCTGCAACTTTTCACTGACTTTTTTTTTGACAATTCGTCTAGTAACAACTTTCCTCTGGTAATAACTTTCGGAATAACTTTAACACTTTTCTGGAAACTTCTATGCCAATCCATACGGGAATTGATTGGGTAATTCATTTGGATTTTTTTTTTGGTAATTTATTCGGCGAGTTTTCTGTGAGTTACCTGAAAAAAACTTTCAAATATCTTTTGGCGGTTTTTTTTTTTTGGCAAATTCTTGGAAAATGCTTTGATTGGATTTGATCCGAAAGTTCCTATAAGAGTGTTCTTGGAATTTTCTCTGCAAATGTTTTTGAAAACTATTTTGGCATAACTCTTTTGGAATTTCTCGGCAATAATATTCAAAGTTGATTTTTGAAAATATCTTTGACAGAACTTTTTGAAATTCTTTGGGTTTGGAAATTTATTACGGGATTCAGCAATTTCTCTAAAAGTTCTACCAGCAGTCCCTTTGCTCATATACCTGACAATTACTTTTGTAATTCTTTCAATAGCACAGCGTAACAAAAATTAACTTTTGGTCTGTCTCAAGAGCAAACTAATGTGTCTGACAGATTTTGGGCCGCGGTTATGTAAGGTACGATACAAACCACCCTCCGAAAATTGCATGCAAGTTTACATATTAACATAAAATGCTTAAATCTTTCAAATTTGATTTGATAAAACGAAGTATTTTGCGTCAGTCGTAAATTTAGATGTCAATTGACCATTTTACCTTTTAATTGCTTAAAAAAAATATTTCCATGCTTTAACGGCTTGCAGTCAAAAAAGCACAAAATCGCATATTTTGCCCTATAAATTGAGGTATAGCTCAAAATTGTGGCGTCCTGAAACAAATCTGAGCACGGATTTGGGTTCAGCGGCCCAAAACCTGTCAGAGACACATACAGGTAATTTGAAAATTAATTGGTCGACTCGTTTGTAAATTTAAGTGGCAACTTTTAAAAGCTCCTTTGGTAATTCCTCTGTAAATTTCTTCTGATAATTCTTTATTAAATTCCGTCTGTTATTACTTTCGATGTTCTATGAGATACATCTTTGCAAATTAAATATAAATCCACGAATTTACATCGGAACGACCGAGAAAAATCTAAAGAGAATTACCAAAAGAATTTCCAAAAAATTAAGATGATTACCAGAAGAGATCACAAACAATTTCCTAAAAATGTATGAAGAAATTTATATAGAATTTCTAGGAGGAATTTCTGTGAGAATTGAAAGAATTCTTTTTTTTTTTTTTTTGAGTTTCTAAAGTATTCATTGGAGGAATTTATGAATCCTTGAATAGGCTTATTAGAGGAATTTCTAAAAAAAAAATCTAGCAAAAACACTCAATGCATCCCCTGGAGGAATTCCTAAGGAATTTCTTGGAAGAATTTGTGTAAGAATCTCCGGAAAACCCTTGCAGTAGTAATTAAATAAATACATGAAGAAATCCTTGCATAAAAAGACCCCAAAAGATTTCTTGTACAAAATTATTTGTATAATACCTGGAAAAATCAGTTTAGGAATGAATGAATGAAATCAATTGAAGAAACTCTAAGAGAATACTTGAATAAAATCTGAACGAATCTTCGGGCAAATCGCAAGAGAATTACTAAAGAAATCTCTGGGAAAAATCCTGAAGGAATTTTGGGAGCAATTTATAAAGGCTGCCTTAAAGGAAATCCTTTAGAATTTTGAATAACCTTAGAACATTTCCTAAATCCTTGGAGAGACTTCTGGAGAAGTTATTTGTTTTGATAAGATAGGATATCTGTTTCTTTACTATTTAGCCATTTACGCTGCCATTTTTATCCCACTCAAAACAATGGAATGAAGCGTTTTTGATCTGTTTCTTATTTTTGTATATTTGTTAGAAGTGAGCACGGATTATATAAAAAATAACGTAATAATTCTGGAGGAATCAATCATAACTTCTGGAGAAATAGATTTTTTTTAAAAAAGTGTCCAGAGGAATACTAGCAAAAAATCCTGAAGGAACTCTTGAGAAAACTCCTAGAGTTGATGGATATTGAAAAATTCGTTAGAAGAAGTGCAGAAGGATTTTTCGAAAGAATTTCTACAGAACTCCTACAGAAGTCCATCTAAAAATTTAATTCAATTATTTTAATTTATTTAATTCAATTTCTTCAGTAGGAATCCTTGGAGATTTTGTTTAATTAATTAATGGAGAAGTCCTATGATGAATCTCTTAGTAAAACCTTAGAGAAACTTCTTGAAGAATCCTTCAAGATTTTTTTTTTGGAATAGGGAATTTTTGGTGGGATTTCTGAAGTAATCTTGGAAAGTAATTCTTAAGAAATCTTTAAAAGGACACTAAGATAAGTGATGAATGCTTGAGGAAATTCCAAGTTTAATTATTGGAGAAATATCTAAAAGAGTAATTTGAGGGAAGAATTGAGAAATACTTGAAGAATCTATGGAAAATCACCAAAGGAATATTAAGAGGATTCTCTGAAAGAAACGGAAGAATGTTTAAAGAAACTCTAGAAGGGCTTCTCTTCCTCTGAGGGAATCCCGATGCAGTTTCTTGGAAGAACATATGGTTCGAAATGAATCATTGATGATTTTTTGTAGTATTTTTTCTGGAATTTTGAAAGAATTCTTTAGATGATCTTCTAGATGAACCCTCAGAATATAATTGATAGATTCTTGAACTAATATTTCGAGAAATACTCGATGCAGCCTTTGCAAGAATCTTTTGAATTACTCTGTAGTATTTTGAAAACATTCCTGCATGTCTGAGGTGAACCAGCCAAGGGACTGAAAGCCTCATTAATAAGACTAATTATAATAATATCATTCCTGAAGGAGTGCTTTTAGAGGAATACTGAATGATATCCTTGCATTTACAACTTAAAAGTTTCTTGAATACAAATTATTCTTCAAGAAAAATTTCTTAAAGAAAAAAGTAAAGCAATCATTGAAAGCGTTTATAAATGATTATTTGGTGCAATTTCTAAATAAATTGTTAAAACATTTTCAGCATAATTCTTATAAAAAAATCTCGCGCTCCCGAAAAAAATCATAAAAGAAAACAGAAAATAAGATAAGATAGATAATTTTTTACCTTCCGTTGGCCATCACTACCAGAATCACTAGAACACTGAGTACATAAAGCGAGATTTTTTCAAAGTTTTGTACAAAATATAACAGTGAGATTATTCGACAGTTAAATATATAGATTTATCATTGTAAAATATGTACATATTATGTAATTTTCATGGGGGCCTACCAGTTTGCTTCCGCACCGGGCCCCCAAATTCCTAGCTACGCCACTGCAGACAACTCTGGGATTTTATATATATGATTCCTTATGAAGCTCCTAGCAGTTGCATGAGGAGATCCTTCAACAATTTCTTAGGGAATTCCTCCATCAGCTTTGTAAGAAATTTCCCCTGGAGTTCCTCCTGCGTTTCCTCCGGAATTCCATTTTCCAGGTATTCCTTCAGGAAATCCAAGAAAACACTTCTGAAGACATTAAGAAAAACTATTCTAAAAAAGGTGAATCTCGAAAGAAATTCCTGGTGGAATCTTGGAAGGTATTCCGGAAGGAATCTCGAAAACAATTCCTAGAGGATTCCTGGGTCTCCAGTTAGCCTATAGTGGTTAAGGCTATGGATCGCCAATCCGGAAACAGCGGGTTCGATTCCCGTTCCAGTCTGGAAAAAATTCTCGACTCCCTGGGCATAGTATGTCATTGTCGTTGCCTTACAATATACAAATTCATGCAATGGCAGGCAAAGAAAGCCTTCCTATTAATAAGTGTGGAAGTGCTCAAAGAACACTAAGTTGAAGCGAGGCAGGCCAAGTCCCAGTTGGGACGTAGAGCCATAAAGAAGAAGAAAAGGATTCCTGAAACTCCTGGAGGAATCTCGAAAGGAGTCCTTTGAAGTCTCATAAGGAATCATAGAAAGAATCATGGAAGTATCCCAGAGGGAACTTCTGAAGCAACCCCAAGGAGAATCTCAGATGGAGCTCCTAGAGGAACTTGCTCAGGAATCACAGATGGATTCCTGGAATAAGTTTCAGGGAGAACACACTTGAAGCATGCCTGAATGAGTCCTGAAAAAATGCAAGAGCAATCTCGAAATAACTTTCTGGATGAATCCTAGAAGGATTTCCTGCGGAAATGTCGAAGCGACATCCAGTGAAGTCCCAGAAGGAGCTCCTGGAGGGGTGTCTCCATATATCCCAATAATATCCCAAGTAACATTGGTTACCCAAATAGACCTGGTTTCATCATAAAATAGAATGTATTCGGTTTTATGACTGTTCTAAAAACCTCTACTAGACAAATTGGCAATCAAAAATGTTACTTGGCATGGACCTCACAAAGGCTCTAACGATCATATCAACCCAATCTTTTATACATACACACATGCATTGTGTTGGAGCTAGTCCACCATGGCCACGCAGGCCATAGCGAGGCTAGCTCCGTCGATGCCTGTTTCTAAATTACAATGAAAATAGAACGCTAGACATCTTCCATCAAACTAGGCGGCTGCCGACTGATACCTCAATCAGCAACCGCTACACTCTTTATTCATTCCAGGTATATACAATTTGACCATCTTCTTTAATAATAACATACCTACGCCAACTAATCTACCTCGCTCCAACACTACAAACTCGTACCTAGGTTCGACGCTACCCGAGCATTCAACGCTACCTAACTTCCAACACTCCTCCTTAGCGTCGCAACCTTCGAAACACGATTACCTCCTCCTGGCTCGAGTCTCCTCCTCACTCCAACGCTTGGCAAGTGGCCCAACTCCGACGCTTGCACCAGCTCTACACCAGTTCCGAGCTCCGACCAGATCCATCTCCGAGCTCCACCTTCATGTTGTCTTCCGGATCACTCCTCCTGTCGCCAACCTCTTCGTCCGGGTGCGACCACCGAGCTGCATCCGATCCAACTCACAACAATCCTCGAGCTCCCTCCAGTGACCAGCCAGCAGTCATCCAGTTGACCCGTATCGCCAACATTCCCATGGATCCTGTCCTCCGTTGCAGCCAATCCATCCGCCCAAGGATCCCGTGCTGCGACTCCGCGACTTATGCGGCCGATCCTTCTCCCGGTCGATACGTACTGTGGAACACGCTCCTGGGCCCATAACCTGTTGGAACATCCGACGGGCAGGCTATGCGGCGGACCAGGGTCAAGACACGGGAAACTCGGAATTAATACACCTTGTAAATGTAGTGTCCCGGTTTATGTGCATTTATTCCGAGTTTCCCGTGTCTTCCCGGTCTTGACCCTGGTCCGCCGCATAGCCTGCTCGTCGGATGTTCCAACACATTGTATGCATGAATTATAGGGAAAGTTCTTCGATCGAAGAAAAACCACGAAAAACATTGTTTCAATCAAGCGATCAGTCTTTTATACATACACACATGCATTGCCATTGTTTGCATGAATTATAAAGAAAGTTCATGTGACAATTTTCAAAAGCTTATTTTTAATTTACCAACCTTGAATTAGTCGCATTTGATCGTTCAGTTTCGTCACACGCTAGTCTCTCTATACTAGTCTAAACTGCATCATGGACATTGCATCTCTGCCAGAGGAAATGCTGCGTGAGATATTCACGTTTCTCCCGTTCAAAGATTTGCTGCGGTGTTCGTTAATCTGCGTGCACTGGCACCGCATTGCAGAGCCGCTTATCTACCGGCGGGCCTGCATACGGATCGGCCTGGACATGGTTGGGACCGATCAAACGCTGTGGGACAGTGCCCGACAGTATCACACCGTCATTGTGGACAATCCACCTTGTTCGCGCCGCTCGCTGGTCAACCTGCTGATGCTGCCCTGCATGGTGATTTTCAAGCCCACGGAAATCCAGCTGCGTAACTTTATCGAAGAAAGTTTGCATAAGTTCTGCAGACACGGACACCGACTGTTCGAAAAAGCTGAGACTGTTTGCGTCGAGCTGAACGACACCAGACACAACTATGCGCACGAAGCTATTGAAGAGTTCATTTTTAGCTTTCCCACGGTGAAGCACCTCGTTTGGGATCAGTACTCACTGATTAATGGGAGAAATATACTGGTGGTAGATGCACCTTTACTGCAAACCGCTGTGATAGATGACTCGATGTATGAAAACGCCTCACTCTTGCATATAATTGGATGCAATCAACTGCAACACGTGAAATGTACTCTGCGTTCAAAGTTCTTCGGAAACATTTTCTGCTGCTCTTTTCAACACTTACATACGCTGAGCTTGGATATACGTTTCCGGAATAGGAACATAGACCTTCCCAAGGATCTGCCTTCTCTAAGTTGGTTAGAGCTTACGGTCTTTGGAGACCTCTCATCCGACGTACTAGAAACCGTTTTTACCTATTCCAAACTGATGGGACTCAAGATCGCACTTAACGATAATGAACCAAAAAACAACTGCATAAACTTGAACCTTATGTTCAACAGACTCCCAGAGCTTGAGTCTATTGAACTGTCCGGACTGTGCTTAGATCTGTACAACGTAGCTGATGCTCACCACCTGAAATTACTCAAAATGAAACACATTGATCTCGTAAATCCAGTACTTTCGTTCAACGCCCCGAAACTTGAAGTTCTGTCCATCTGTGAAGAAAACTTAATCAACGTCTCGTTGACCAACAATGGCAACCGACTGAAGAAATTGTTCGTAGATCTGAGCAGTCACAGTTGGGAGACAGTGATTGAAGCACGCCTGTTGTACCCATTTATTGACATGTACGACAGCATTGACGAACTCACACTGATGGTAAGCCCGAACAACAGTATTCAGTGCGAAAGGTCATTCTTTGAACAGTACCCGATGGACGTTGACAGACTACAGCTACACAAGTTCCAGATCAGTTGCGATTTTGTCGAAAGCGTCCATCATTGGCGACATCTGAAGGTAAGATCTGAACGCTGACCTCGAACAATTGATTGAAATTATTACTACCTTTTCCAGCGGCTTACCCTAAGCGATTGCTGCGTTGTTTGCAACTGTAAAATGGGTGCATGCACAAAACTGACGAATGGTTTCGAAGGCACGTTAACTCGATCAAGCGATGGTCTAGAAATTGTCGTGAGGAAAAGTCATGTTGGCAAAAATACAAACAAGAATCCCTTTGGTAAGAATTTCATAAATCCCTTGTGACGGATGCATCATTGAAAAGGAAATAAAAACACTGTTCGAAGGTTCTTTGTGCTTATTCTGGATTTATTATTTTCATCAATATCTTTGTTTTTTTTTAAAGCAGAATTTTCAGGAGGTACTTGTGGCATGCACATCTTAAGGATTTCCAAAAAACTACTGTATAGTTACTAAAGGAATCATTGAAAAATATGCAGAAACATTTTGAAGGATTACCAAGAAAAAACTCCTGGAAGATTTACAAAAGGAACTCCTTACAGAAACTTCTAGAAGATTTCCAGAAGAATCTCCTGGAGGATTCGAAGAATAAACTCCTGAAGGGTTCCTAAATCAATGTCTTGGACAATATTCCTAAAAGGAACTTTTGGAGGACACCCACAGAAATAATCATACAGACTGTTACTAGGAGTATTTATTATAAATTCAAAAACACACTTAGGGTCGATTTCTTCACCTCGGCTTACCCGGTAAGCCAAGCTTACCCATATAGTTAAAGCACAGACAAACATACATAGTACTTAGGAGAAATTGGTTTCAAAAACATCGTTTGGCATCTCACTAGCACCTTCTATAATGCTCAATCCGAAGCATTCATTCCCTCGACTCGAAGTAACAATTTAGCAGGTGACGACTCCCCCGCGGCGTCATCAAACCTTGTCTGTGGTTAAACCTGGCAGAAATTGTCCCTTAGTATTCGTGTTGGTATAGTTAATCGTCAAGTCTATCGTCGCTGTCTCTCTCTTCGGAGGAGCATAAGCTTCCTCCATCGATACCGAGAGATCAATATTGTCCGCAAAGCCGAGGAGCATGTGATTCCTCTGCACGCCAGACTTCCTAATCGCTCCTTCGAGAGCAATGTTAAACAGCCAATTTTAAAGCGCATCGCCCGCTTCAATCCACCCAAGCTCACAAACGAGGTAGATACTTTTTCTGCGATTCGAATACCTGATTTTGATCCATCCATCGCGTATCAGACTAATTAGTTTCGTCGGAAAACCATGTTCTGACATTATCTGCCGAAGCTCATTTCTTTTCACTGAATCGTACGCTGCTTTAAAATCAAGGAACAGATGGTGGGTCTCGGAGTTATATTCCTGAAATATCATCCACAGGTTAAGAATTCGTCGTTGATCGATCCTCACGAAAATCAGCCACGTATTCGCCGACGAAGGACTCCTCAAGAGGTCTCAGTTTGTTGAACAAGACACGTGATAGTATCTTATATGCCGAATTTAAAAGGGTGATCCCTCTGTAATTAGCACACTCTAGTCTGTGCCCTTTCTTGTGGATTGGACATATGAGGTCATTCAACCAACTAGTAGACAATTCTACTTCCTCCAAAATCTTTACAATAATCTGGTGGATTGATTGATGCAGCTGCTCGCTTCTGTGCATAAGAAGTTCAACCGAGATCTCGTCCTTCCAAGCAGCCTTGCTGTTTTTCAGCTCCTTCAGGGTCTTCTAAACGTCATCCAGTAAAGGTGGTTAAACTTCTTCACCGTCATTCATTATGGTAATCCTGTTTCTGGGCGCTCCTTCATACCATTCAACAAATCTTCGAAATGCTTCTTCCACCTGGCTGTCATCATTGTTTTGTTTGTTAGCAAATTTATTTCCCGGTCATTGCAAATGGCGGGCACTGGCGCAGTCTTGTGCCGCGCAGCATTTACAGTTGCTGAAAAACTCCGCATATCGTTCCTGTCCATACTTTCCTGCGCTTCGTCAATCACACTCTCTTCGTGTTGTCGTTTTTTTTAACGAGGTATATTCGTTTCTCTGCTGCTGTTGCCACCCTGTACCGCTCCCTGTTGAGCAGGGTACTGGCCACTAGCAATCGACTTCTGGCGGCATTTTTTTTTTCGTTCGTCACTCGTTGGCACTTTTCGTCGAACAAACCATTATGTTTAATTCGCTGAGTGTTTTTTTTTTTTTTATTTCTTCACACAATTCGCTGAGTGGTACCAATCACATCTTGGACTGTTGTTGTCACTGCTTCATGGATAAACCCCGATAAACTGTTGACACCTCCAGATACGCTGGTCTCTCCTATCCTCTCGTCCAGCTTCTGATGGTACTGTCCAGCAACCACTTCGGTTGACAAGCGTTGGAAATTGAAACGTACCTCTATCGTTCTGTTGTACATATTTTGAACTTGTGACGATGGATAATCGCGCCTGGATTTATGCGGCTACACGATAATGATCCTAGTAGTCAATGCTTTTGCGTTGTAGCGGCACGTTAAAATATGTACGTGCCGATTAAGTGTGCGTTAACATCTATTTTAGTAAGAAAAAAATCTATGGAACTTGTAGATAAGTTACTTCTGGAAACGGGATGCAAAACTGCGAGTCGAAAAGGAGAGCGTCCAACATAGCTCTGATCCTCACAAGTTCCTACCTCATGCCCCACGGGTCAAGCGATGACAAAGACCGCCAACTAAGAGTTGTGTGCTTAGCTGGTAGTGCAACCTGGGCACTATTGTCCTTCTGACTTCAGCTAGATTGAGGAGATACGTCTCGATCGTCTGTTCACCAAGGAGGTGCGGCTCAAACAGCGTCTGTTCTGGTATCCAGCGGCTCAGTATGAAATGCTCCTCCACCGGAAGCTATACCTAAGGTGGCAGCCCCACCACGGTGGATAGGGGGCCTTAGGCCAACAACCTACTGTCTCTGAAACCCAAAGAAAAACGTTACTGAAACCGAAAATGAAAGATTACGAACTGATTCAACGGCAACGACTTTTAGCGCGAAACAACGGACAAGAATTGGAACTTGGAATGTATTAATCCTAGCCCAGCAGGGTAAACTGGCACAGCTAGCCAATGAGGCATGATCCAATGTTACGCGCCAACCAATGCTGCCGAATTGCAAGATAAAGAACTTTTACAGCCAACTGAATGCTGTCGTGGACAAGACTCCGAAATGTGATATCAAGATCCTCATGGGCGACTTCAACGCGAAGGTTTGTTCCGACAACTCGGACTATAAGCACGTCATGGGACGCCATGGTCTCGGAGAAATGAGTGAAAAAGGAGAGCTGTTTGCAGAGTTTTGTGGCAACAATGATATGGTGATTGGGGGATCGCTCTTTCCTCATCGACCAGTGCACAAAGTGACATGGGCTTCCCGTGATGGCATCACGGAAAACCAAATCGACCACATCTGCATCAGCCAAAAATGGAGACGGAGCCTTCTTGATGTGCGGAACAAACGTAGCGCCGACATTGCGTCCGACCATTATCTCCTAATCGGCGAGATACGACTGCGCATTGCCAGGATCCAGCGACAGGAGGAGAAAATCGGGCACCGGTTCAACAAACGCCGACTGGAAGACGCTGCGGTGAAAAGGTCCGTCGTCGAGGAGCTAGAGAACCGTGCTGCGAATATTCCAGAAGGTGGAAGCGTAGAAGATCAATGGAGCGCCTTTGGAGTACTTTGGAAACCTTTTGCAAGTGTCGGTCACGCCATCAACACCTCAGCATGA